>NW_025317677.1:0-40548 GCF_018873765.1 Telopea speciosissima
GAAGGTGATTACTCAAAAAACCTGTGCTTGGTTTAGACCTCCTGCTCACATGGTAGTCCTTCATTGTGATGGGTCCTTAACGGCTGATAGAGCTTCCTTTGGTGGAATCATTCGTGATGATGCAGGTGTTGCCATAATGGCGTATGTGGGGAAGGGAGATATCAATTCTGTTCTTAGCATGGAGCTTTTTGCAATTTTAAAGGGGGTCACATATTGTATTCAAAGGATCCTACTTCAGGTTTCCATCAGATTCGATTCCAAATTGGCAGTAGATATTCTTAATGGGGCTATGGACTGCCCTTGGAGCATGCAAACCTTGAGGGATCGTATAGCTATGCTACTTTAACAATTACAGCGTAAGGAAATCAGACATGTTTGGAGAGTGCTCAACCAGCCAGCAGATTTTATTGCAGCCATGGATACTGGGGATGGGGAAGCAATTTTTTATCCACCTGATTTCCCACAGGACTTGGTGGAGTTGGTTAAGCATGATTCAGATTGTAAACTATTTTTTAGGACCTTCTCTCATTAAGTTGTTGGCCTGGTTTTAGGCTTTACCACCGAGGGCCGGTCCTCGGGTTGTTTTAGGGGCTCTCCTCCCCCTCTTAAGCCTGTCTAAGGGGGGAGGGAAAGGACTGCCTTCTTCTGTATTATTTCTTTTTCTTAATACAAACACACTTACCTGTAAAAAAAAAGGTATCAATACGAAGGTCACGACCCTCAATATCACATCCACACGTCTAACAAGAGATAAGAACACTTTTTAGAAAATACCAAACCCAAAAAAGTATAGAAATGCCCCCAAATAACCCCAAACGACCCACCCAGTCTGGTTTAAACCGAAAATGAACAAATGTCGATATCGGTATCGATTCGAACGTCACGACCCTCAACATCGCATTCACAAGCCTAATTAGAGATAAGGACAGTTTTTCAAAAATCCCAAACCCAAAAAAGTACAGAAATGCCCCGAAATAACCCCAAACGACCCACCCAGTCTGGTTTAAACCGAAAATGAACATATGCCGAAATAGGTATCGATATGAAGGTCACGACCCTCAACATCACATCCACACGTCTAATAAAAGATAAGGACACTTTTTAGAAAATACTAAACCCAAAAAAGTATAGAAATGCCCCCAAATAACCCCAAATGACCCACCCGGTTTGGTATAAACCAAAATTGTACATATGCCGAAATAGGCATCTATTCGAAGGTCACGACCCTCAACATCGCATCCACACATCTAATAAGAGATAAATGACACTTTTTAGAGAATCCCAAACCCAAAAAAGTACATAAATGCCCCCATATGACCCCAAATGACCCACCTGGTCTGGTTTAAACCGAAAATGAACATATGCCGTAATAGGTATCGATTCGAAGACCACGACCGTCAACATCGCATCCATAGATCTAATAAGAAATAAGGGCACATTTTAGAAAATCCCAAATCCAAAAAAATACAGAAATGCCCCCAAAAAACCTCAAACGAAAATGTACATATGCAGAAATAGGTATCGATACGAAGGTCACGACCCTCAACATCACATGCACACATCTAATAAGAGATAATGACACTTTTTAGAAAATACCAAACCCTAAAAAGTGTAGAAATGCCCCTAAATAACCCAAACTACCCACCCAGTCTGGTTTAAACTGAAAATGAACATATGCCGAAATAGGTATCGATTCGAAGGTCATGACCCTCAACATCACATCTACTCGTCTAATAAGAGATAAGGACAGTTTTTAGAAAATACCAAAACCAAAAAAGTAAAAACATGCCCCCAAATAAACCCAAACGACCCACCTGGTCTGGTTTAAACCAGAAATGAACATATGTAGAAATAGGTAACGATTCGAAGGTCACAACCCTTAACATCGCACCCACACGTCAAATAAGAGATAAGGACATTTTTTAGAAAATCCCAACCAAAAAATAGTACTGAAATGCCCCCAAATAACTCTGAACGACCCACCTGGTCTAGTTCGGACCGAAAATGAACCTATGCCGAAATACATATCGATTCGAAGGTCGTCCTCAACATCGCATCCACACGTCTAATAAGTGATAACGACACTTTTAAGAGAATCCCAAACCCAAAAAAGTGCAGAAATGTTCCCAAATAACCCCAAACGACCCACCCGATCTGCTTTAAATCAAAATGAACATATGACGAAATAGGTATCGATACGAAGGTCACGACCATCAACATCACATGCACACGTCTAATAAGAGATAAGGACACTTTTTAGAAAAAACCAAAACCAAAAAAGTAAAGAAATGCCCCCAAATAACCACAAACGACCCACCCGGTCTAGTTTAAATAAAAAAGGAACATATGCCAAAATTGGTATCGATTTGAAGGTCACGACCCTCAACATCGCATCCACACGTCTAAAAACAGATAAGGACAGTTTTTAGAAAATACCGAAACCAAAAAAGTAATGAAATTCCCTCAAATAACCCCAAACGACCCACCCGATCTGGTTTAAACCGAAAATGAACATATGTAGAAATAGGTATCGATTCGAAGGGCACGACCCTCAAAATGAACATATGTAGAAATAGGTATCGATTCGAAGGGCACGACCCTCAACATCTCATCCACACGTCTAATTAGAGATAAGGACACTTTATAAAAAATCACAAACACCAAAAAGTAAAGAAATGCCAGCAAATAATCCCAAACGACCCAACTGGTTTGGTTTAAACCGAAAATGAACATACATCCAAATAGGTATCGATTCGCAGGTCACGACCCTCAACATCACACCCACACGTCTAATAAGAGATATGGACACTTTTTAGAAAATCCCAAACCCAAAAAAGTACAGAAATGCCCAAAATAACCCCAAAGGACCAACGCGGTCTAGTATAAACCGAAAATGAACATATGTCCAAATAGGTATCGATTCGAAGGTCACGACCCTCAACATCGCATCTACATGTCTAATAAGAGATAAGGACAATTTTTAGAAAATCCCAAACCCAAAAAAGTACATAAATGCCCCAAAATAACCAAAAGGACCCACCCAGTCTAGTTTAAATCGAAAATGAACATATTTTGAAATAGGTATCGATTCGAAGGTCACGACCCTCAACATCGTATCCACACGTCTAATAAGAGATAAGGACACATTTTAGAAAATACCAAACCCAAAAAAATATAGAAATGCCCCCAAATAACCCCAAACGACCCACCCGGTCTAGTATAAACCGAAATTGAACATATGTCGAAATAGGTATCGATTCGAAGGTCACGACGCTCAACATCACATCCACACGTCTAATAAGAGATAAATGACACTTTTTAGAGAATCCCAAACCCAAAAAAGTACAGAAACGACCCCATATAACCCCAAACAACCCACCCGGTCTGGTTTAAACCGAAAATGAACATATGATGCAATAGGTATCGATACGAAGGTCACGACCCCCATCATCACATCCACACGTCTAATAAGAGATAAGGACACTTTTTAGAAAATACCAAACCCTAAAAAATATAGAAATGCCCCTAAATAACCCACCCGATCAGGTTTAAACTGAAAATGAACATATGTCAAAATTGGTATCGATTCGAACGTAATAACCCTCAATATCGCATCCTCATAGCTGATAAGAGATAAGGACAATTTTTAGAAAATCCCAGACCCAAAATAGTATAGAAATGCAACCAAATAACCCCAAATGACCCACCCGGTCTGGTTTAAGCCGTAAATGAACAAATGTAGAAACAGGTATCGATTCGAAGGTCATGACCCCCAACATCGCATTCACACTACTAATTAGAGATAAGGATACTTATTAGAAAATCCCAAACCCAAAAAAGTAAAGAAATGCCCCCAAATAACCACAAAAGACCCACCCGGTCTGGTTTAAATCGAAAATGAATATATGCCGAAATAGGTATCGATAAAAGGTCCCGACCCTCAACATCTCATCCACACGTCTAATAAGAGATAGGGACACTTTTTAGAAAATACTAAATCCAAAAAAGTATAGAAATGCCCTCAAATAACCCCAAACGACCCACCCGGTCTAGTTTAAACCGAAAATGAACATATGTCAAAATTGGTATCGATTCGACGGTCACGACCCTCAACCTCGCATTCACACGTCTAATTAGAGATAAGGACACTTTTTAGAAAATCCCAAACCCAAAAAAGTTTTGAAATGCCCCCAAATAACCCCAAACGACCCACCCGGTCTGGTTTAAATCGAAAATGAACATATGCCAAAATAGGTATCGATTTGAAGGTCAAGAACCTCAACATTCCATCCACACATCTAATAAGAGATAAATGACACTTTTTAGAGAATCCCAAACCCAAAAAAGTAACGAAATGGCCCCATATAACCCCAAACGACCCACCTAGTCTAGTTTATATAAAAAATGAACATATGCCAAAATAGGTATCGATTCGAAGACCACGACCCTCAACATCGAATCCACACGTGTAATAAGAAATAAGGGCATTTAAAAAAAAATCTCAATTCCAAAATAGTACAGAAATGCCCCCAAAAAATCTCAACCGACACATCCGATCTGGTTTAAACCGAAATGAACATATGCCAAAATAGGTATCGATTCGAAGGTCACAAACCTCAACATCGCATCCACACATCAAACAAGAGATAAGGACACTTTTCTGAAAATACCGAACCCAAAAAAGTACAGAAATGCTCCCAAATAACCCTAAACGACCCACCCGGTCTGGTTTAAACAAAAAATGAACATATGTCGAAATAGGTATCAATTCGAAGGTCACGACCCTCAACAATCCACACGTCTAATAAGAGATAAGGACACTTTTTAAAGAATCCCAAACCCGAACAGAAATGCCCCCAAATAAGCCCAAACGACCCACCCGGTCTGGTTTAAACCAAAAATGAACATATGCCGAAGTAGGTATCGATTCGAAGGTCACGACCCTCAACATCGCATCGACACGTCTAACAAGAGATAAGGATACTTTTTAAAGAATCCCAATCCCAAAAAAGTACAGAAACTCCCCCAAATAACCCCAAACGACCCACCTGGTCTGATTTAAACCGAAAATGCACATATGCTAAAATAGGTATCGATACGAAGGTCACGACCCTTAACATCGCATCCACACGTCTAATAAGAGATAATGACACTTTTTAGAGAATCCCAAACCTTGAAAAGTACAGAAATGCCTCCAAATAATCCCAAACGACTCACTCGATCTGGTTTAAATAGAAAATGAACATATATCGAAATAGGTATCGATTCGAAGGTCATGACCCTCAACAGCGCATCCACACATCTAATAAGAGATAAGGACAGTTTTTAGAAATTACCAAAATAAAAAAAAGTAAAGAAATTCACCCAAATAACCCCAAACGACCCACCCGATCTGGTTTAAATCGAAAATTAACATATGTGGAAATAAGTATCGATTTGAAGCTCACGACCCTTAACATCGCATCCACACATCTAATAAGAGATGAGGACACTTTTTAGAAAATACCAAACCTATAAAAGTTCAAAAATGCCCCAAAATAACCCCAAACGACTCACCCGGTTTGGTTTAAACCAAAAATGAACATATGTCGAAATAGGTATCGATTCGAAGGTCATGACCCTCAACATCGCATCCACACGTCTAATAAGAGATAAGGACAGTTTTTAGAAATTACCAAAATAAAAAAAGTAAAGAATTTCACCCAAATAAGCCTAATCTACCCACCCGGTCTGGTTTAAACTGAAAATGAACATCTGTAGATATAGGTATAGATTCGAAGGACACGACCCTCAATATCGCATCCACACATCTAACAAGAGATAAAGATACTTTTTAGAAAATACTAAACCCAAAAAAATATAGAAATGCCTCCAAATAACCCCAAACGATCCACCCGGTCTGGTATAAACCAAAAATGAACATATGTCAAAATATGTATCGATTCGAAGGTCACGACCCTCAACATCACATCCACATGTCTAATAAGAGATAAGGACAATTTTTAGAAAATACCAAAACCAAAAAAATAGAGAAATACCCTAAATAACCCCAAACAACCCACCCGGTCTGGTTTAAACTGAAAATGAACATATGTAGAAATAGTTATCGATTTGAAGGTCACAAGCCTGAACATCGCATCCACACGTCTAATTAGAGATAAGGACACTTTTTAGAAAATCCCAAAACCAAAAAGTACAGAAATGCCCCCTAATAACCCCAAACGACCAAATGGTCTGGTTTAAACCAAAAATGTTCATGTCCAAATAGGTATCGATTCGCAGGTCACAACCCTCAACATCGCACCCACACGTCTAATAAGAGATAAGGACACTTTTTAGAAAATCCAAAACTAATATAAGTACAGAAATGCCCCCAAATAACTCCAAATGACCCACCCGATCTGGTTCAGACAAAAAATGAACATATGTCAAAATTCGTATCGATTCGAAGGTCACGACCCTCAACATCACATCCACACGTCTAATTAGAGATAAGGATACTTTTTAGAAAACCCAAAAAAGTACCAAAATGCCCCAAATAACCCCAAATGACCAACGCGGTCTAGTTTAAACTGAAAATGAACATATGTCAAAATAGGTATCGATTCAAATGACACAACCCCCAACATCGCATCCACATGTCTAATAAGAGATAAGGACACTTTTTAGAGAATCCCAAACCCAAAAAAGTATAGAAATGCCCCCAAATAACCCCAAACGACCCACCTGGTCTGGTTTAAACCGAAAATGAACAAATGTCGAAATAGGTATCGATTTGAAGGTCACGACCCTCAACATCGCATCCACACGTCTAATAAGAGATAAGGACTCTTTTCAGAAAATCCCACTGCCAAACAAGTACAGAAATGCCCCAAATAACCCCAAATGACCCACCCGATTAGGTTTAAACCAAAAATGAACATATGTCGAAATAGGTATCGATTCGAAGGTCATGACCCTCAACATCACATCCACATATCTAATAAGAGATAAATGACACTTTTTATAGGATCCCAAACCCAAAAAAGTACAGAAATGCCCCCATATAACCCAAATGACCCACCCGGTCTGGTTTAAACCAAAAATGAACCTATGCCGAAATAGGTATCGATTTGAAGACCACAACCCTCAATATCGCATCCACAGGTCTAATAAGAAATAAGGGCACTTTTTAGAAAATCCCAAATCCCAAAAAGTACAGAAATCCCCTCAAAAAACCTCAACCGACATACCTGATCTTGTTTAAACCAAAAATGAACATATGTCGAAATAGATATCGATTCGAAGGTCACAAACCTCAACACCGTACACACACATCTAACAAGCGTTAAGGACACTTTTTTACAAAAATCAAACCCAAAAAAGTACTGAAATGTCCCCAAATAACCCCAAATAACCCACCCCGTCTGGTTTAAACCAAAAATGAACATATGTCGAAATAGGTATCGGTTCGAAGGTCATGACCCTCAACCTCGCATCCCCACGTCTAATAAGAGATAATGACACGTTTAAGAAAATACCAAACCAATAAAATTATAGAAATGCCCCCAAATAACCCCAAATGACCCACCCGATCTGGTCTAAACCAAAAATGAACATAGGCCGAAATGGGTATCGATACGAAGGTCACGACCCTCAACATCACATCCACACGTCTAATAAGAGATAATGACACTTTTTAGAAAATACCAAACACAATGAAGTACAGAAATGCCCCCAAATAACCCCAAATGACCCACCCGGTCTGGTTTAAACCGAAATTATACATATGTCAAAATAGGTATCGATTCGAAGGTCACAACCCTCAACATCGCATCCACACATCTAATAAGAGATAAATGACACTTTTTAGAGAATCAAAAACCCAAAAAGTACAGAAATGCCACCATATAACCCCAAACGATCCACCCCGTTTGGTCTAAACCAAAAATGAAATATGCCGAAATAGGTATCGATTCGAAAACCACGACCCTCAACATCGCATCGACACATCTAATAAAAAATAAGGGCACTTTTTAGAAAATCCCAAATGCAAAAAAGTACAGAAATGCCTCCAAAAAACCTTAACCGAAAATGTACATATGCCGAAATATGTATCGATCCGAAGGTCACGACCCTCAACATCACATCCACACGTCTAATAAGAGATAATGACACTTTTTAGGAAATAGAAAATCCTGAAAAGTATACAAATGCCCCTAAATAACCCAAACAACCCAGCCAGTCTGGTTTAAATTAAAAATGAACATATATTCCAAAATAGGTATCGATTCGAAGGTCACAACCCACAACATCGCATCCACAAGTCTAACAAGAGATAAGGACAGTTTTTAAAAAATTCCAAAGCCAAAAAAATAAAGAAATGCCACCAAATAACCCCAAATGACCAACCTGGTCTAGTTTAAACCGAAAATGAACATATGCAGAAATAGGTATCGCTTCGAAGGTCACAACCCTCAACATCACATCCACACATCTAATAAGAGATGAGGACACTTTTTACAAAATACCAAACCCAAAAGAGTATAGAAATATCCCCAAAAAACCCCAAACAACCCACCCGATTTGGTTTAAACCGAAAATGAACATATGTCGAAATAGGTATCGATTCGAAGGTCACGACCCTCAACATCGCATTCACACGTCTCATTAGAGATAATGAGACTTTTTAGAAAATCCCAAACCCAAAAAAGTACAAAAAAGTCTCCAAATAACCCCAAACGACCCACCCGGTCTGGTTTAAATCAAAATCGAACATATGCCGAAATAGGTATCGATACGAAGGTCACGACCCTCAACATCACATCCACATGTCTAATAAGAGATAAGGACAGTTTTTAGAAAATACCAAACCCAAAAAAGTATAGAAATGCCATCAAATAACCCCAAATGACCCACCCGGTATGGTTTAAATAGAAATTGTACATATGTCAAAATAGGTATCAATCCGAAGGGGACGACCCCCAACATCGCATCCACACACATCTAATAAGAGATAAATGACATTTTTTGTAGAATCCCAAACCCAAAAAAGTACAAAAATGCCCCCATATAACCCCCAACGACCCACCCGATCTGGTTTAAACCGAAAATGAACATATGCCAAAATAGGTATCGATTCGAAACAACATTGCATCCACACATCTAATAAGAAATAAGGGAACTTTTTAGAAAATCCCAAATCCAAAAAAGTACAAAAACGCCTCCAAAAAACCTCAACCGAAAATGTACATATGCCAAAATAGGTACCGATACGAAGGTCACGACCCTCAACATCACATCCACATGTCTAATAAGAGATAAGGACACTTTTTAGAAAATAAAAACCCCTGAAAAGTATAGAAATGCCCCTAAATAACCCAAATGACCCACCCGGTCTGGTTTAAACCGAAAATGAACATATGCCAAAATAGGTATCGATTCAACGTTCACAACCTGCAACATCGCATCCACACGTCTAATAAGAGATAAGGAGAGTTTTTAGTAAATTGGTAAAAGCTAAAAAAGTAAAGAAATGCCATCAAATAACCCCAAATGACCCACCTTGTCTAGTTTAAACCAAAAATGAACATATGCAGAAATAGGTATCGATACGAAGGTCACGACCCTCAACATCTCATCTACACGTGTAATAAGAGATAAGGACACTTTTTACAAAATACCAAACCCAAAAAAGTATAGAAATGCCCCCAAATAACCCCAAATGACCCACCCGATCTGGTTTAAACCGAAAAAGAAAATCTGTCAAAATATGTATCGATTTGAAGGTCCCGACCGTCAACATCGCATTTACACGTTTAATTAGAGATAATGAGACCTTTTAGAAAATCCCAAACCCAAAAAAGTATAAAAATGCCCCCAAATAACCCCAAATAACCCACCCAGTCTGCTTTAAATCGAAATTGTACATATGTCGAAATAGGTATTGATTCGAAGGTCACGACCCTCAACATCGCATCCACACGCATCTAATAAGAGATAAATGATAATTTTTATAGAATCCCAAACCCAAAAAAGCACAGAAATGCCCCCATATAACCCCAAACAACCCACTCGGTCTGGTTTAAACCGAAAATGAACATATGTCAAAATAGATATCAATTCGAAGACCACAACCCTCAACATCGCATCCACACATCTAATAAGAAATAAGAGCAATTTTAGAAAATCCCAAATCCAAAAATGTACAGAAATCCCCCCAAAAAACTTCGACCGACACGCCCGATCTTGTTTAAATAACAAATGAACATATGCCGAAATAGATATCCATTCGAAGGTCATAAACCTCAACATCATATCCACACGTCTAACAAGAGCTAAGGACACTTTTTTGCAAAAACCAAACCCAAAAAAGCACAGAAATGCCCCCAAATAACCCACCTGGTCTGGTTAACACCGAAAATGAACATATGTCGAAATAGGTATCAATTCGAAGGTCATGACCCCCAACCTCGCTTCCACAAGTCTAATAAGAGATAAAGACACGTTTTAGAAAATACCAAACCTAAAAAAGTACAGAAATGCCCCCCCAAATAACCCCAAACGACCCACCCGATCTGGTTTAAACCGAAAACGAACATACACCGAAATAGATATCGATACGAAGGTCACGACCCTCAACATCACATCCACACGTCAAATAAGAGATAAGAACACTTTTTAGAAAATACCAAACCCAAAAAAGTACAGAATTGCCCCCAATTAACCCCGAACGACCCACTCGATCTGATTTAAACCGAAATTGTACAAATGTCAAAATAGGTATCAATTCGAAAGTCACGACCCTCAACATCGCATCCACACATCTAATAAGAGATAAATGACAGTTTTTAGAGAACCAAAAACCCAAAAATGTACAGAAATGCCACCATATAACCTCAAACGACCCACCTGGTCTGGTTTAAATCGAAAATGAACAGATGCCAAAATAGGTATTGATTTAAAGACCACGACCCTCAATATCGCATCCACACATCTAATAAGAAATAAGGGCACTTTTTAGAAAATCCCAAATCTAATAAAGTACAGAAATGCCTCCAAAATACCTCAACCGAAAATGTATATATGCCGAAATAGGTATCGATACGAAGGTCATGACCCTTAAAATCACAACCACACATCTAATAAGAGATAAGGACACTTTTTAGAAAATACCAAAACCAAAAAAGTAAATAAATGCCCCCAAATAACCCCAAATGACCCACCCGGTCTTGTTTAAATCGAAAATGAACATATGCCGAAATAGGTATCGATTCGAAGGTCACGACCCACAACATCGCATCCACACGTCTAATTAGAGATAAGGAAACTTTTTAGAAAATCCCAAACACAAAAAAGTACAGAAATGCCCCCAAATAATCCCAAACGACCCAACTGGTCTGGTTTAAACCGAAAATGAACATATGTCCAAATAGGTATCAATTAGCAGGTTACAACCCTTAACATCGCACCCACACATCTAATAAGAGATAAGGACACTTTTTACAATATCACAACCCAAAAAAAGTATTGAAATGACCCCAAATAACTCCAAACGACCCATCCGGTCTGGTTTGAACCGAAAATGAACATATATCGAAATACATATCGATTCGAAGGTCACGACCCTCAACATCACATCCACACGTCTAATAAGAGATAAAGACACTTTTAGAAAATACCAAAACTAAAAAAGAAAGAAATGCCCCCAAATAGCCCCAAACGACCCACCCGGTCATGTTTAAACCGAAAATGAACTTATGCCGAAATAGGTATTGATTCAAAGGTCATGACCCACAACATCGCATCCACGCGTCTAATTAGAGATAAGGACACTTTTTAGAAAATCCCAAACCCAAAAAACTACAGAAATGCACCCAAATAATCCCAAAAGACCCAACTAGTCTGGTTTAAACCGAAAATGAACATATGTCCAAATAGGTATCGATTCGTAGGTTACAACCCTTAACATCGCACCCACACATCTAATAAGAGATAAGGACACTTTTTACAAAATCCCAACCCAAAAAAAGTATAGAATTGCCCGCAAATAACAAAAACTACTCACCCGGTCTGGTTTAAATCGAAAATGAACATATGTCGAAATAGGTATCGATTCGAAGGTTATGACCCTCAACATCGCATCCACTCGTCTAATAAGTGATAATGATAGTTTTTAGAAAATACCAAAACCGAAAAAGTAAAGAAATGCCCTCAAATAACCCCAAATGACCCACCCGGTCCAGTTTAAACCGAAAATGAACATATGTAGAAATAGGAATCGATTCAAAGGTCACAACCCTCAACATCACACCCACCCGGCTAATTAGAGATAAGGACACTTTTTAGAAATTCCCAAACTCAAAAAAATACAGAAATGCCCCCAAATAATCCCAAACGACCCAACTGGTCTGGTGTAAACCGAAAATGGACAAATGTCCAAATAGGTATCGATTCGCAGGTCACAACCCTTAACATCGCACCCACACGTCTAATAAGAGATAAGGACACTTTTTAGAAAATCCCAAACCAAATAACAGTACAGAAATGCCCCCAAATAACTCCGACCGACCCAACCGGTCTGGTTCGGACCGAAAATGAACATATGTCAAAATACGTGTAGATTCGAAGGTCACGACCCTCAACATCGCCTCCACACGTATAATAAGAGATAAGGACACTTTTAAGAGAATCCCAAACCCAAAAAGTACAAAAATGCCCCCAAATCACCCCAAAAGACCCACCTGATCCGGTTTAAGCAAAAAATGAACATATGACGAAATAGGTATCGATACGAAGGTCAGGACCTTCAACATCACATCCACACATCTAATAAGAGATAAGGACACTTTTTAGAAAATACCAAAACCAAAAAAGTAAAGAAATTGGGTTGGGATTTTCTAAAAAGTGTCCTTATCTCTTAGTAGACTTGTGGGTGCGATGTTAAGGGTTGTGACCTGCGAATCGATACCTAATTGGACGTATGTTCAGTTTCAGTTTAAACCAGACCAATTGGGTCATTTGGAATTATTTGGGGGCATTTCTATACTTTTTGGGGTTTGGGATTTCTTAAAAAGCTCCCTTATTTCTTGTTAGATGTGTGGATGCGATGTTGAGGGTCGTGGTCTTCGAATCGATACCTATTTCGGCATATGTTCATTTTCGGTTTAAACCAGACCGGGTGGGTCGTTTGGGGTTATTTGAGGGCATTTCATTACTTTTTTGGTTTTGGTATTTTCTAAAAATTGTCCTTATCTCTTATTAGACGTGTGGATGCGATGTTGAGGGTCGTGAGCTTCGAATCGATACCTATTTTGGCATATGTTCATTTTCGATTTAAACCAGACCAGGTGTGTCGTTTGGGGTTATTTGAGGGCAGAAATGCCCCCAAATAACTCTAAACGACCCACCCGGTCTGGTTCGGACCGAAAATGAACATATGTCGAAATACATATTGATTCGAAGGTCACGACCCTCAATCGTATCCACACGTCTAATAAGACATAAGGACACTTTTTAGATAATCTGAAATCCATTAAAGTACAAAAATGTCCCCTAATAACCCCAAACAACCCACCCGGTCTGGTTTAAATCGACAATGAACATATGTCAAAATTGGTATCGATTCGAAGGTCACGACCCTCAACATCGCATGTTAAATAAGAGATAAAGACACTTTTTAGAGAATCCCAAACCCAAAAAAGTACAGAAATGTCCCCAAATAACCCCAAACAACCCACCCGGTCTAGTTTAAAACGAAAATGAACATATGACGAATTAGGTATCGATTCGAAGGTCACGACCCTCAACATCGTATCCACACGTCTAATAAGAGATCAGGACACTTTTTAGAGAATCCCACACCCAAAAAAGTATAGAAATGCCCCCAAATTACCCCAACTAACCCACCTGGTCTGGTTTAAAACAAAAATGGACATATGCCAAAATAGGTTTCGATTCAATGGTCACGACCGTCAACATCGCTTCCACACGTCTAATAAGAGATAAGGACACTTTTTAGAGAATCCCACACCCAAAAAAGTATAGAAATGCCCCCAAATTACCCCAACTAACCCACCTGGTCTGGTTTAAAACAAAAATGGACATATGCCAAAATAGGTTTCGATTCAATGGTCACGACCGTCAACATCGCTTCCACACGTCTAATAAGAGATAAGGACACTTTTTACAAAATACCAAACCCAGAAAAGTACAGAAATGCCCCCAAATAACCCCAAACGACTTACCCAGTCCGGTTTAAGAGATAAGGACAGTTTTTAGATAATACCAAAACCAAAAAAGTATAGAAATACCCAAAATAACCCTAAACGACCCACCCAGTCTGGTTTAAATCGAAAATGAACATATGTAGAAACTGTTATCGATTTGAAGGTCACGACCCTGAACATCGCATCCACACATCTAATTAGCGATTTGGAGACTTTCTAGAAAATCCCAAACCCAAAAAAGTACAGAAATGCCCCCAAATAACCCCAAATGACCCAACTGGTCTGGTTTAAACCGAAAATGAACATATGTCCAAATAGGTATCGATTCGCAGGTCACAACCCTCAACATCGTACCCACACGTCTAATAAGAGACAAGGACACTTTTTAGAAAATCCCAAACCAATAAAAGGATAGAGATGCCCCCAAATAACTCCAAAGGACCGAACCGGTCTGGTTCGGACTGAAATTGAACATATGTCAAAATACATAGTGATTCGAAGGTCATGACCCCCAATATCGTATCCACACGTCTAATAAGAGATAATGATACTTTTTAGCAAAACCCAAACCCAAAAAAGTACAGAAATGCCCCCAAATAAATCCAAACGACCCACCCGAACTAGTTTAAACCAAAAATGAACAAATGCCGAAATAGGTATCGATTCGAAGGTCATGACCCTCAACATCGCATCCACACGTCTAATAAGAGATAAGGATACTTTTTAGAAAATCCCAAACCCAAAAAAGTATAGAAACACCCCCAAATAACCCTAAACGACCCACTCTGTCAGGTTTAAACCGAAAATGAACATAAGTCAAAATAGGTATCGATTCGAAGGTCACAACCCTCAACATCGCATCCACACGTCTAATAAGAGATAATGACAATTTTTAGAAAATCCCAAACCCAAAAAAGTATAGAAATGCGCCCAAATAACCCAAAAGACCCACCCAGTCTGGTTTAAACCGAAAATGAATATATGTTGAAATAGGTATCGATTTGCAGGTCACGACCCTGAACATCGTATCCACATGTCTAATAAGAGATAAGGACACTTTTTAGAAAATACCAAACCCAAAAAAGTATAGAAATGCCCCAAAATAACCCCAAACGACCCACCCGGTCTGGTTTAAACCAAAATTGAAAATATGTCGAAATAAGTATCGATTCAATGGTCACTACCCTCAACATCGCGTCCACACGTCTAATTAGAGATCAATGACACTTTTCAGAGAATCCCAAACCTAAAAAGTACAGAAACGACCCCATATAACCCCAAACGACCCACCTGGTCTGGTTTAAACCGAAAATAAACATATGCCAAAATAGGTATCGATTCAAAGACCACGACCCTCAACATCGCATCCACACGTCTAATAAGAAATAAGGGCACTTTTTAGAAAGTCCCAAACCCAAAAAAGTGCAGAAATGCCCCCAAATAACCCCAAACGACCAACGTGGTCTAGTTTAAACCGTAAATGAACATTTGCCGAAATAGGTATCGATACGAATGTGGCCTATCAGCTCAGTTGGTTAGAGCATTGTGTTAACAACGCAAAGGTTGCAAGTTCGAGACCTGCATAGGCCACTAAAAACTAATTTTATTGCTATAAGGCTATGGCTTGATAAGTGGCATCCTTAAGAGGTTTTAATCAAAAAATTCGGGGATCGTATCAGATACGATGCGGGTTCTCATCGTATGACTTTGGTTTTGGATATTATAAGGCACGACACCTGGCATCCTACTACTCATGGGTCTTTTAATCTTATTTGTGCCTGGGGGGATTTGCAACATGTTCCTATTTAGAGAGGCAGGGATGACCTTATTGTTTGGAAGAAATCCCCTAATGGCTTATTTACTACTAAGTCAGCCTTGGACACTGTTAGAAGAACCTCTCCTAAAGTAGGTTGGCATAAATTTATTTGGTTTGCTCAGAATTTCCCTAAGCATTCTTGCACAACTTGGAGATGCCTTATAGAAGCTCTACCTACCAAAGATCAGCTTGTTAAAAGGAATATTCAGGTTGGGCTGAATTGCATCTTGTGTTGGGCTGGTACTGAAAGTCATGAGCATCTTTTCTTTAATTGCCCTTTTTCCACCAGCATTTCTGGTAAAATGAGTTCCTTTTGCTCCCAAGGGGGTGGAGGCCCTACTACTCTCCAGAATGCGCTTGCTTGGCTCTCAAATGTTGGCTGTGCAAATGATAGGATGGATTTGGTTCCCAAGTTGGGTTTTTGTGTTACTATGCATTACATTTGGTGGGAAAGAAACCGAAGGTTGTTTGAGAACAAGGTCAGAACCCATGATCAGATTATAGAGGCAATTCGTCTTGATGTGGCCATTAAGTGTGCTATCTTCCCCATTTATGTTATCCAAAGCCCAAGGAACCAGTTCTTGGCTGATAATTGGGGGATTAGGGTGGATTGGAAGGTGATTACTCAAAAAACTTGTGCTTGGTTTAGACCTCCTGCTCACATGGCAGTCCTTCGCTGTGATGGGTCCTTAATGGCTGATAGAGCTTCCTATGGTGGAATCATTCGTGATGATGCAGGTGTTGCCATAATGGCGTATGCGGGGAAGGGAGATATCAATTCTATTCTTGGCATGGAGCTTTTTGCAATTTTAAACGGGGGCACATTTTGTATTCAAAGGAACCTACTTCGGGTTTCCATCAGATCCGATTCCAAATTGGTAGTAGATATTCTTAATGGGGCTGTAGACTGCCCTTGGAGCATGCAAACCTTGAGGGACCGTATAGCTACGCTACTTCAGCAATTACAGCATAAGAAAATCAGACATGTTTGGAGAGAGCTCAACCAGCCAGCAAATTTTATTGCAGCCATGGCTACTGAGGATGGGGATGCAATTTTTTATCCACCTGATTTCCCACAGGACTTGGTGGAGTTGGTTAAGCATGATTCAGATTGTAAAGTATTTTTTAGGACCTTCTCTCATTAAGTTGTTGGCCTGGTTTTAGGCTTTACCACCGAGGGCCTGTCCTCGGGTTGTTTTAGGGGCTCTCCTCGATCCATTCATTCATTCATTTGGTATCATAGCTAAGTTATGCATAGCTAAGTTTTTCATTGTGTCTTCTCCTCAGAGATCTGCTCTTTTTGGCGATTTTGATATGATGTGATAGTTTATCTCCCAGGCCTAGTATGCTTTGCAGTTGCCGCTTTGGTTGATCCTCTGCATCAATAAAGTCTAGAAGTTATCAAGTTTTCAATAACATCCTCGTACCCAGGCAGATAATAGATCCTTGAGCAAGGTGTGGGTTGCAGGCAGTGACCACTATAAATCCCGACACGCTCGGAATACCTTTGGCTTGAGTATTAGTGTGTTCTTGATTACCTAAAACAGTATCTATTTCCGACTTAACCCATATCAAGTTTTTCATAAAGTGCATCTCTTACGGATAAGACACTCTCTCCCAGTTTAATGGCTTTGCAATCTCCTTAGCCCAGCGTCTCCCTCCATAGCTCTCATGCAGCAAAGGTCGACTACCTTTATGAACTCAGCTACACTCTGGCAGATTAGCAAATCCATCCTACAAACTTCCCGATCATCAACCCATATGATGTCTTCCCAAAGACGACTACTTCCGTCACAAAGAGATTTCGGACTATTCTTTCCCCCAAAAAGACCCCTGGTCTGAAAGAATATGTCCAAGCACCTCCTTTTTCCCAGAACCAGATTATTGCATCAGGCAAAGAGTAATATTTTTCGGTCAAGATCAGTCCAGATCTCATCTGACAATGGATAGCACTTGGTTACACTCACCTTCATCTTGGGGCAGTCAAAATTACCGTCACTTTTCATGGCCACAAAGGACTCCCAGTAGCTATGAGGCTCAACCTCCTCGACACTCGTTTCAGGAATTTCCCTCATGCCACTATCACTGATGTCCAGACCACCTTGAATGATGGCACTATGTTCTACACAGTTTACCCCAACTATAATGTCTCCTTATTGGATCCCAATCTTCCAGATGCTTGGCAGTTTCTTGTGCAACTTACTGGTGCTCCTCAGAAGGAGTCAGCAATAGCAGCAACCCTTCATTATCAGGTCTGCTATCGGCTCCAGAACCATGGGATGAACCTCAACACAGGCTATTCAAGTAATGATTCAGCCTTGTTTGTTCAAATCGGTGAAGACAGGATACCAACCATCACTCATGTACCTCGCCAAATTAGTCGTGCCAAATTGATCAAGTTGATTCCTGAGTCATGGATCACTGCATATGAATCCACTCATACTGCTCCGCCTACTCCTCCAATCACAGCCACAAATCCTGTTTACAAGAGTTTAGATGATGGTAAGACCATGGTCACCTAACCATGGCCAGCTGATTTCTGCACCGCTGTCCCAGTTTACCCTCAAGATCTCCCCGAGAGGCTACCTCATGTCCCTATTGAGGCTTTTGATAGCTCTGGTGCACCGATCTACCAGTTTTCTGGCCCAACTGGCCATACTTGGTTTGACACCTACAACTGCTCTGACAGCAACCATTCTGACGATGAAGCCGATTTGCCCAGATCAAGGAAGCCTAAGAAAAAGAAGACTAAACGCTCTGACCCTCTCTGGCAAAGGTACCAAGCTGGTTGCCCTAATGTTGGACCTCTAGGAGAAGATAGAGGTCGATACCAATTCATCGTTGAATACAGATTAAGCAAACCCTATACCTTAGGGTGTTGCTCCCCAGCTCCTCCAGAGCCTCCTTTCCAAGCACCGGCTCCACCCACTTGCAAGCCAGATTTGCCCCCAGCACCGCCGTCTCCTCCGGCATCACTGCCACTTATGCTTTGGCAGCAGCAGCCAATCCCCTGTTTCATGGCCTCTGGTTCAAAAGGCATCAGCAGGAACTTTCCTGCCATAGTAGATTATGAAGATGCTAATCAACATCGCCATCCGTGGAAAACAACTTTGCCTAATGTTGTGGTTAACCTTGGATAAATGCCAGTCAATTCTTCCGTTGAAGCTCAGCTCAACTGGCAAGCAGAAAATGCCTTGGTCCAAAACCAATACTTGCAAAAGTTGGTCTCCTACCAAGAGCACCATACCTTTGCACTTCAACAAAATGAAATTGATGTGAGATACCTTAAAACAAGGATTGAAGCTCTTCATCAAGAACTCCTGCACATGGCCACCATAGTGAAGGACGTTGCTTATGCGTCTGCCCTTATTTTCATCCGAGAAAAAGAGAAAAGGCAGCTTGAAGATCAGTTAAGATATGCCCAGGCACCATTACCCCCACAACCACCAAGTCCACCCCCATATAGCTATCCCTTTTTCTCTGAGGCTTTTTCAGTCCCTCATCCTTCCCCAAACACTCCTCACGTTTTCCCTATTGCAATGTTAAAAGAGCTCTAGGAAAAATAGAGAAACCTTGCTCGTCACAAAAGCCCAAAACCCAAAAAGTTCCAGCCATCCCAACCACCTATAGTTTCTCTCCTAGCACCCTATCTCACCCCCTCTTTCACCCCTACCTCACAGCCTACTTTTTAGACCATCCCTGGTCACACCCCACCTGGCCCCCCGCCGTTTGTTCCATGGGTTCCTCCTTTAACCCAGCTTCCTCCCAACAGACCTTCTACTCCCAAAACAGCTTTTGCCATTCTCCCTTCAGCTCAAAATTCCAACACCTTAAGCACTTACCTCACTCAGCTTACTGTGCAAGATTCCATCCCGGATCCCATCCCTGTCCTTCCTATGACCAAGGATGTCTCCTCCGATATCTGTTCAGATATCTCCAGTACTTATGACTCCTATGATGAACCTCCTCCACCAATCTTTCAAACCCGGACAGGCACTCAAGACCCCAGTACTACTGGAGCAAATACAGGAGTCATTGAGCCCATTGTTGACAGCGAAAGTAATCATGGATCAATTCATGCCGATGAGCAGCAGCGACCACCGCTGCCGCAACCTCCCCAGGCAACTTACCCATCTTCCAATCAGGATCCAAAGCAATTGTTCACTTTTGACGGCATCCCTTTTCACAAGTGGCCTGACATGATCTCTGAATTTCATGCCTGGTTGACAGTAGAACTGCTTCAAGAAGGGACTACTAATGCAAGCGTCATTACAAAGTTCCTTGCCAGAACTCATGGCACTCTTCGTGAATGGTTTATGGCTCTTGGAGGATATAGGCAACTGCAATGGTCTCAGGTCCCGATTGATGTTTTTATAGCACAGCTCTATAATGAAATGATCGGCCCAATTGAAAATAGCAAAATCAAGGCCCACGAAGAATACTTCCAAATGAAATGCTGTTCTTTCTAAAAGGTAGGCAGACCTTGCAAAACATTACACCAAGATGTTAGACAGATTTTACATCCTAGGAGGGCTTGATGATCCTAATATGAAGTAGGTGTTCCTCAACTCTTTCCCTGAACCATTAGGAAAAGATGCTCTGAAATCTCTGCAACATCTTGGACTCCGTCTGGACCAAGCCCCTATTGGCTGACTTTATTAAGAAATTCTGAGTGCTCTCCAGAACTTGTGTGATCAGCAACAATTTTTCAAACAATGGGAGAAAACTACCCATAAGATCACCGATGCTTGTGATATGTCCTATCTCAAGATCAAGTATAAGGAGAAAGACTGCACATGTTCCCCAAAGAAGAAATCTCATTTCTTAAGTATCGCACTCAACCCCATGATGCCAGCAAGCAGCACTCCAAGTGTAGACATTTCAAGAAACGCCAGCAACGTTTATCCCCTTAGAAGTACAAGTACTTCAAAAGAAAGAAGTTTCATGGTAAAACCTCTACCAAATGCTATGCTTGTGGCAAAAATGGACATTTTGCAAAAGATTGTCCTGATCAGAAGAAGAATGCAAAACTCATGTACATGCTGACCTAGTTTTCCATACAGGATGACAAAGATGCAGACATAGAATCTTTGTATTCTATTGATGAAAATTTTTCTCCAGACTTGTTATTTGCTGTTGAGAACCATGATGATTCCGACTCCCCTTCCGATTCTGAGTCTGATGGATTTGACCCCATCTACCCAATCATCCCTAGAGATCCCCCATCTCTTCCCCATTCTCATCCAATTGCTACAGCTATGTTAGCTATTACCAAAACCCCACTTCCTCAGGCCCCTCTATATATCTCAGCCACTACTTGGAATCGCCCAGTTAAGGTAATTGGTTATTTCGACACTGGCTGTGCAATGACCATTCTTTCCCCTCATGTTCTCCCCTCTTACTATTGGAAACCCCATAAGCAGTATTTCACTGCTACTGACGAAAAGACCTTCTCTGTTGCCCTCATCTCTAAAGGCCCAGTTCGTTTCAAGATTTTCCCAACCCTCACTCTTAGTCATACAGTTTTAGGCTCTTCTCTCCCCGGTCGTGATGCTCTTATTGGATTCGACCTCCTTTGTCGACTTCCTCATCTCCGATGGAGCGTCCATGGTCTCAGTCACAAACAACAATTCCTCCCTTGGACACATGTTACCAACCTTTTACTAACAACTCCTCTTGCAGATTGCAAGCAACAGTTGATCTCCCAGTGCAGTGCAAGCTCCCACACTAAGTTCCTCACAAAGTGTGATCATCCTCTATGGTAAAATCCATAATTCTTCATTCATCTTCCTTTCAAGAAAAATGAAAATACCAATCCTACCAAAGCCAGCCATTCAGGAATGAAGCCTGACCATCTCACACTAGCTCGCTAGGATGTTGCCATACTCCAAGCACAGAATCTTATTGAGCATACTTCTTCCCCTTGGGCATGTGAAGCCTTTTACGTGAACAAACGTGCTGAACAGACTCGTGGAAAGCTCAGACTTGTTATCAACTATCAGCCCCTCAATGCTTTTCTAGCAGATGATAAGTTTCCGCTACCCACTCGTCCGGCGCTTCTACTTCAACTCTCTAAAGCAACCATCTTCAGCAAGTATGATCTTAAGGCAGGTTTTTGGTAGCTCGGAATACATCCAGATGACCGTCCTAAAATAGGATTCTGCATTCCAGGATATCATTTCCAATGGATAGTCATGCCTTTTGGCCTCAAGGTACCACCATCCCTTTTCCAGAAGGCCATGCTCAGGATCTATGAGCCCATTCAATCTCAGGCACTCATTTACATTGATGATATCCTCCTGTTCTCCGAGATAGAAGCAGCACACTACCAGCTTCAACAGTTCCTCGAAATAACTCTTTAGTATGGTATTATGCTTTCTCCCAGCAAAATGAAAGTTACGATCTCCAAAGTTAATTTCTTAGGAGTCATCATTGACAAAGGAAAGTTTGATCTCCAGCCTCACATTGGAAAATCTCTCCTTCAATTTTTTGATGGTCCTCTCACAAAGCAACAACTGCAGCAGTTCCTTAGCATTGTTAACTACATGACTGAGTTTCTACCAAGATAGATCCAATACACCAGCTCTCTTCACCGTCTTCTCAAGAAGGATCCTCCACCATGGTCTTAAGTTCATACTTAGACTATTCAATCTCTCAAATCCATGGCACAGTCTCTCCCCACCTTGCAGATTCCATCTACTGGTCTCCGTATCCTCCAAACTGATGCAAGTGACACCCAGTGGGCCGCAGTTCTCCTTGAAGAAGCCCCAGACAAATCCAGGAAAGTTTGTGGATATCGCAGTGGACAGTTCAAAATCTTCGAACAATACTACCACTCCACTTTCAAAGAAATCCTGGCAGTCCAGCGTGGTATTGAGAAATTTCAGTTCTTCCTCATTGGCCATACCTTCCAGGTCGAAATGGACATGACCTCTTTTCCAAGGATGCTTCAATTCAAGCAGAAGATACTCCCAGAGCCCCAGCTCCTCCGATGGGCATGATGGTTCTCCCAGTGGTCTTTCAAAGTCAAGCACATTAAATGTAAAGAAAATGTTCTGGCTGACTTCCTTTCAAGAACCAAGACCCCTGCTTCATCATCCGTCCCCATTCTATGTATGCCGCTTTATCCGGGTGCATCTTCCTCCTCTTTCGAACCACCCATAGAACCTTTGACTTCCCTACTCCTAGCCCTTCCTCCACCACTTTTCTGTGATATTTCTCTCCGCACATTGAAAAGTAATAGTATCCAGACTTACCAGTCTACTCTTACAGCCATAATCCACAAAAATGGCCTCCAATTTGATTGGGTTATTTGTCATCCAGATTACCCGTTTCTTACCCCCTTTACTATCCGAGTCCCAACCATGTTTGACAAAGACTGTGCTGTTTTCTTCTGGCATCTCCTAGCAATCCACAAGATTGCTATCACCTTCAGTAAACCCAGCCTCCTACACTATCTTCGTATTGTTTCAGCTATTTTTGCCAACCCAACTGGCACCTATTTCTTCCATCTTCAGCGTCCTCAGTATTTGGCCCGTTTCCTAGCCTCTTCGCTCCCATCCCGTAATGGATCAACATGCTTCAGGACCTCACTAGTGATGACTTCTTTGTCACGTACATATTCCATCGCCCTCCAAATTTCATCCACCATGACATGGTTTCTCCTCCTATTCTAGACCATCATCTTGTAGCCTATGATCCCTCATACGTCTTCCATGGAACTAGCCAGAATGACATCTTTACCCATCGTGATGACGATGACACCACCAAAGTAGCTTGGTTGGACTTCATGCGCACCATGTGCATCCATAATGAGGTGGACCCATCCACCCTACCAGCCTCCATTATGAATTCCACTGATACAGCTTGGGAGGTCAATAATCAACTCCAACATCCTGTCATTCATCATCTCATGTGTCACCATGTAGAATTTAAAATTGATCATGTTTTAGACTACGTGCCGTATTCTAGCGACAGTGGACCAGACACAGATTAGACACAGATTGGAGATAAGGAGATAAGGCTTTGTAACTATGGTTTGTCTATTTTGTAACTATGGTTTGTCTATCTAAAGTAACTATAGTATGGTTTGTCTAAAATAACTATAGTTTGTCTAAAGCAACTATGGTTTGACTAAAGTAACTGTGGTTTGTCTAAAGAAACTATGGTTAGGTCGTAATAGTTTGTATTGCCTAGCCTATAAATATGGCTTCTCTTGGTTGTAATAAACAGATTGGAATGGAGATCCATTCATTCATTCATTTGGTATACTTAAGAGGGGAGGGAAAGGCCCGCCTTCTTTTGTATTTTTTCTTTTTCATAATACAAACACACTTACCTATAAAAAAAAAGGTATCGATACGAATGTCACCACCCTCAACATCACATCCACACGTCTAACAAGAGATAAGGACAATTTTTAGAAAATACCAAACCCAAAAAAGTATACAAATGCCCCCAAATAACCCAAAAGGACCCACCTGGTCTAGTTTAAACCGAAAATGAACAAATGTCGATATAGGTATAGATTCGAAGGTCACAACCCTCAACATCGCATTCACACTTCTAATTAGAGATAAGGACAGTTTTTAGAAAATCCCAAACCCAAAAAAGTACAGAAATGCCCCAAAATAACCCCAAACGACACACCCGGTCTGATTTTAATCGAAAATGGACATATGCCGAAATAGGTATCGATACGAAGGTCACGACCCTCAACATCACATCCACACGTCTAACAAAAGATAAGGACACTTTTTAGAAAATACCAAACCCAGAAAAGTACAAAAATGCCCCACAATAACCCCAAATGACCCACCCGGTCTGGTTTAAACTGAAATTGTATATATGTCGAAATAGGTATCGATTCGAAGGTCACGACCCTCAACAACTCATCCACACATCTAATAAGAGATAAATGACACTTTTTAGAGAATCCCAAACCCAAAAAAGTACAGAAATGCTCCCATATAACCCCAAACGACCCACCTGGTCTAGTTTAAACCAAAAATGAACATATGCCGAAATAGGTATCGATTCGCAGACCACGACCATCAACATCGTATCCACACATCTAATAAGAAATAAGGGAACTTTTTAGAAAATCCCAAATCCAAAAAGTACAAAAAATGCCCCCAAAAAACCTCAATCGAAAATGTACATATGCCGAAATAGGTATCGATACGAAGGTCACGACCCTCAACATCACATCCACACGTCTAATTAGAGATAAGGACACTTTGTAGAAAATACCAAACCCTAAAAAGTATAGAAATGCCCCTAAATAACCCAAACTACCGACCTGGTCTGGTTTAAACAGAAAATGAACATATGCCAAAATAGGTATCGATTCGAAGGTCATGACCCTCAACATCGCATCCACTCGTCTAATAAGAGATAAGGACAGTTTTTAGAAAATACCAAACCCAAAAAAGTATAGAAATGCCCCCAAATAACCCAAAAGGACCCACCCGGTCTGGTTTAAACCGAAAATGAACAAATGTCGATATAGGTATCGATTCAAAGGTCACAACCCTCAACATCACATTCACACTTCTAATTAGAGATAAGGACAGTTTTTAGAAAATCCCAAACCCAAAAATGTATAGAAATGCCCCAAAATAACCCCAAACGACCCACCCGGTCTGGTTTCAATCGAAAATGGACATATGCCGAAATAGGTATCGATACGAAGGTCACAACCCTCAACATCACATCCACACCGCTAATAAAAGATAAGGACACTTTTTAGAAAATACCAAACCTAAAAAAGTACAAAAATGCCCTAAAATAACCCCAAATGACCCACCCAGTCTGGTTTAAACCGAAATTGTATATATGTCGAAATAGGTATCGATTCGAAGGTCACGACCCTCAACAACTCATCCACACATCTAATAAGAGATAAATGACACTTTTTAGAGAATCTCAAACCCAAAAAAGTACAAAAATGCCCCCATATAACCCCAAACGACCCACCTGGTCTGGTTTAAACAAAAAATGAACATATGCCGAAATAGGTATCGATTCGAAGACCACGACCTTCAACATCGCATCCACACATCTAATAAGAAATAAGGGAACTTTTTAGAAATCGCAAATCCAAAAAAGTACAAAAATGCCCCCAAAAAACCTCAATCGAAAATGTACATATGCCAAAATAGGTATCGATACGAAGGTCACGACCCTCAACATCACATCCACACGTCTAATTAGAGATAATGACACTTTTTAGAAAATACCAAACCCTAAAAAGTATAGAAATGCCCCTAAATAACCCAAACTACCGACCCGATTTGGTTTAAATAGAAAATGAACATATGCCAAAATAGGTATCGATTCGAAGGTCATGACCCTCAACATCGCATCCACTCATCTAATAAGAGATAAGGACAGTTTTTAGAAAATACCAAAACCAAAAAAGTAAAGTAATGCCCCCAAATAACCCCAAACGACCCACCCGGTCTGGTTTAAATCGAAAATGAACATATGTAGAAATAGGTATCGATTCGAAGGTGACGACCCTCAATATCACATCCACCCATCTAATTAGAGATAAGGACACTTTTTAGAAATTCTCAAACCCAAAAAAGTACAGATATGCCCCAAATAATCCCAAACGACCCAACTGGTCTGGTTTAAACCGAAAATGGACATATGTCCAAATAGGTATTGATTCGTAGGTCACAACCCTTAACATCGCACCCACACCTCTAATAAGAGATAAGGACACTTTTTAGAAAATCCCAACCAAAAAAAAGTACTGAAATGCCCGCAAATAACTCCAAACGACCCACCCAGTCTGGTTCGGACAAAAAATGAACCTATGTCAAAATACGTATCGATTCAAAGGTCATGATCCTCAATATCGCATACAGATGTCTAATAAGTGATAAGGACACTTTTAAGAGAATCCCAAACCCAAAAAAGTACAGAAATGCCCCCAAATAACCCCAAACGACCCACCCGATCTGTTTTAAATAAAAAATGAACATATGACGAAATAGGTATCGATATGAAGGTCACGACCCTCAACATCACATCCACACGTCTAATAAGCGATCAGGAAACTTTTTATAAAATACTAAAACTAAAAAAATAAAGAAATGCCCCCAAATAACCCCAAACGACTCATCCGGTCTGGTTTAAATTGAAAATGAACATAAGCAGAAATAGGTATTGATTCGAAGGTCACGACCCTCAACATCGTATCCACACGTCTAATAAGAGATAAAGACAGTTTTTGGAAAATACCAAAACCAAAAAAGTAATGAAATTCCCTCAAATAACCCCAAACGACCCACCCGATCTTGTTTCAACCGAAAATGAACATATGTAGAAATAGGTATCGATTCAAAGGTCACTGTTTGAGTTTAAAAATTATACCGCAAGCATACGGGTCAATCGTACCTACGGGTCGAACACGAGGAGATATACGCCACTCTATTTAACTAACTTAAAAGTAATACAAAGTGAACCAAATTAAAGTGCTAACTTAAACTAATGAAACTAATGAAAATGAATGCATCCTAACTCATAAGCATCTAACAAAATTAAGGGATTAAGTTGGCATCCTAACACATGAGCATCTAACCTATCAAACTATCATAAATTTGAAGGAATAATAAAAACGCAGCCACACTTCATAATCGCATAAAAAGAAATTAGGGAAAAAAAGTGCATCCACATACCACAACCATATAAAAAAAATAAAAGAAATAGAGGGAGAAGAAGAAGAAGATAGAGAGAGATAGAGGAAAGGAAGAATGAGATTGAGAGTTTAGATAGTAAAACCTAGATGTGCTTGCATCAATGTAATTGGAAAGCTTGAACACTTGCATAAACTTACCATGGCCTCCTCTTCTAAATCTTCAAGTCTTGTCATCAACTTAAGAACTTAGACTAGAAGGCTTAAAACCTAAACTAGAATTAAAAAATTACAACCCAATTGAAGACTTAAATTGAAATTAAAGTATAAACTAAACCTATTACAACCATTAAATGAAAATAAAAAAGCAAACTAGAACTTAGAAAAGCCAAAAATCACAACTTAAAAGGAGAAGAAGAAAAGAAATTTTACTAAGTGAATGAACTAAAAATTACACTAAAAACTGAATTAAAATTGAACTAGAAACTAACTAAAAACTGAATTAAAAAAATTAACTTCTTACAACCCAGAGGGCAAGGGGTATTTATAGGGGGAAGAGAGGGGAAGAGAGAAGAGGGAAGTATAGGAGAAATATTCCCTAAGAAAAGAGAATATTCTCTTCTCCTTCCTCTTTTACAATGCCTTGAATCCTAAGAAAAAAAGAAAAAAAATAGAAAGAAGAAGAAGAGAAGATTATTTACATAGACCTTCTATTTCTAGAAAAGTAAACTTCCAATTCTGCTTCTTTTTCTTTGTAGATATTTTCTCCAAGCAATAAAATCAAAGATGCTTTGATTTTTCAACCTTCCATAGATGAGAAAATATCTTTCAAAATAAATCTATCCAAGTAGAATTCCAGAAGTGCCCTTGAGAAGTTGGAGGAGAGAGAGAGTAAGGGTGATGACTAGGATTCCTTCAAGAATAAATAAAATATCCATTCTGTCCTTCAGAAAACGTAGAGCATGGGGTGCTTATGTAGGCCTCACCATTGTGTTCCTTGCGAAATATCACCCAAAATAGACCCAAATTTCGTCCAATTTGGAGTTCGGGAGCCCAAAATATCTCAAGTTGAAGTTGGACTGTCCAGAGCCCTCCAAATGGAATCTTTCGGGTACAGGAAATATAACTTCTGGTTATTGTGTTAAGACCCCTAGAATCCGAACTTTTGCTTCACTTTGTTGCCGGCTGACTGTCAATAATTATAAATAAACCCCTACAGACCATTTTCGTGCTTCGTTACGGAAACGGCCGTAACTTCTTCTTTTCAACTCGGAATCATGTGCTGTTTGAACCGTTGCGAAGCTGACTTGATGGGCAACGTATCCAAGTCATTAACACCTCTAAATAGCTTAAAAACATTTTTTTTACATCATCTCCAACATTCTCACAAGAAGTCACCTAAAACCTGAAAAGCACAAGAAAGCACCAAGTAACTCTGTCCAATGTGGTAAAATGTATGCTTTATGCCCTAAGATTTCACACATAAATGTGCTCATCAGATTCTCCCACACTTGAACATTACTTGTCATCAAGTAAGACAAAAATAAAAACTAACCTAGAATGCAGAAAATCCTAACTCACTTTCGTAGGAATCACGGTTGCACTTAGCATGTGCAACAAGCCTTTAAACCCCTAGGTTACCCCTAGTGGAAGAGTTGTGTCTCATGGGTGTTTGCAGTGAATATACACCCAAAATTCAATTGTAAATAAATTCTGCAAATTTTAATCATGGCATAAGTAGGACAGTGCACATAATCCCAAAAAGTGTTCAACTAAAGATCAAGGAACCAAAGGTTCCCCCACACTTGAATTTTATCACCCCACATCAATTCAAGTAACAAGCATGCATCAAGTTCAAGGGATCTCCTCATATTTTCTGAACACTACTCACCTTCAAGTAAACCCCCCCATAGCATCGATGGAACCAAAGACTTAGGCATTGAGTATTGTTGACCATACTTTTTTTTTTTTTTTCAGGCATTAAGGCAAAAGTTTTTTTCTTTCTCAACCACAAACTCTATTTCTACTCCACTACTATTCTCTGAATGACATGGTGGAGCATACACCAGACACCCAAATACTTGGTAGCTTCGCTCTTTGCATATATCCATAAGACATTGAGAAATTGATGCAAGAGTTTTTTTTTTTTTGAGTTTCCTTCCAAGGAATTTCGATCAAGTCACCCTGCTTCATGAGGCACAATGCCCTGTCTAGTCCCAAGGAATTCCACTTTCTTTTCTGTTCCTTTTTATTTTTATTTTTATTTTTATTTCATTCACTTCCACTTTCATGCCTTGCCTTGCCACAAACAAATTGGTCTCAACTACTAGCCAAAAGATCAAAGAGTCCATAAAACACGTAGAGGAATCTAGCCATCAAATGAAATGACGCTCATATTTTCAAACTCAATCCCCATCACCGGATACAAACCAACTACCATCCTTGAAAAGGGATTTTTTATTATTTCGCATGCTAGGACACCTAATTCCCTCTCTCTCTCATTTTGCAATCAAAGAGACATGCACAAAACCAAACTATTGCCACAATCAAAATTCACCAATTAAGCCCAACATCCCCCCCACACTTAATTCATGCAGTGTCCTCAATGCATACATAAAAGAAAAAAAATAAGGACAAGGGAGGAGATGAAGGGGTTTACCAGATATAATCAACAAAGATGATCATGAAGAGTCATAAGCTCTACAAAAAGTGCTAGGAGCAGTAATAGAAATCTCAATCCATGGCCAGTAAATGGAGAAATAGCTTCAGAACCAGAAAACATTCGACTATGAATTTTAGTAAAGCGAGAAATAATATGGAAGTTAAGCACAACTGAGAAATATCCAATAGAAAAATCTGTCCTCATGGGACAGTGAAAAATGAAGACAATAAAACTCAGACCATAAATCCTTCCCTTCTCTCCCATTTCCAATGTAGAACACCTATCATTCTTTGAAAAACCAACCAAAAACGGATCACAATAAGCATAAAAAGGATTATGAATAACATCATCTAAATAATCATAAAAAATTGGAGGTTTACTCAAATCAATCCTAGCAATACAACTATCCGCTCTTTGCATAACTTGGTTTGCTAAATAAGGATCATGGAAATTTGCTTGAAAAGCATCATGACTAACATTATCCTCCTCAATAAAATCGTCAAATCTAGGAGGTTTGGACAAATCAACATGTGAGACAATGGAATCCTCAAAATGACAATTATCTAAGTTTTTCAAAAAGAGAGGGGAGATCGAATTTCCTGGCTTTCTATGTTATCATGAAAATCTGATTCTAAATCAATAAATTCACTAGGCTCACTAAAATCAGAAATTTCAGGCAAAAGGTGGACTTCCCCAAGTAGCTCATCAAACCTCGCTTCACTAATATCTTTAGGAGACTCAATCTCAACAAATAAATTGTCATGAAAAGCATCTTGTTGGGAGTGACTCTCACTAACCTCAAATTGGGGTGGTGGACTTTCAATATCATTAAATGGGGATGGGGCGGTTCAGGCTGACTAGGTAATGTACCCGTTTCCTCCTCTTGCACCATGGTTATCAGTTGAAAGAGTTGCTTCTCCATGGTATTTTGGCTTGTTGTGAGAAGGTTTATGCATTTTTCAAGCTCACTCAGTCTGGCCTCCTCACCCATGTTCTGAAATTCAGGGGGTTGGTGGTATGGTTCAAGGAGAGGTGGCCCATTGAGATTCAATGGAGGGTTGGGCATTGGAGGACCAAACTGACCATGATATTGGAAATTGGGTGGTCCAGTTTGGTTATTCGATTGATCCCACAAGAAATCGGGATGATCACTCCACCCCTGATAGTAAGTGTCAAAAGAATTGTATTGAAATTGAGGACTCACATTCTCATCACCATAGCTACCCCCATAAAGATTAGGGCATCCTTCCATAACATGGATTGTCTGGGAAAGTGACGAATCAAAATTTCCCGAAAGCCCATAGTTGGGTTGGGGAGCAAAATTGTACTGGGGTGGTGCAAAATTGTTCTCTATCTCACTACTTTTGGCTTCCCTAACCTGTTTAAACATTTCCTCCAAAATCATGGTTGCCTTAGCATAGGTCCATCTTTCCCCTAAAGTCTTATATGGAAGTGTATCTCCCATTATTCTAAATTAACCACCTATCCCAAATTGAGGTCTCCCATACAAAAAAGTTTAAAGAAAAAATAAAAGACTAGAAAAAAAAAATACTAAAAACAAGAGGGAGTCCAAAGTAGGTAGTGCATCTATCCCTCAGAAATCGAAACAATGGTTCCAAAGCTGTAAGGTTGCCATATAGGTTGACTGCAAGGGAACCCGTATAGTCTTCACGAGCCACCTATGAGCGACTCCAAATGGATTCTGATGTAAGGTGGAGGACTACAATATGTTTATGTTTCCAACGCTCTCACTATGTCGCTTTCCTGTTATCAAGAGTGGTCACCTCCAAAGATAAGTTACATGCCAATCCAAACCACCCAACGAATCAAGGGGCACCAAGATTGGTTGGGTTTGGACATATGAAGGACTTTAGATTGGGCGCACACTATTTGAAACAGAAGATAAACAAGAAGAGGTTTTCAAAATTTTTTTTTTTTTTTTTTTAAAGAAAGAGGAGAAAGAGAAGAAACTAAAGCACTTTGAATTACTTAAAAACCATAAAAATAAAGTGGTCAATAATCTCCCCGGCAACGGCACCAAAAACTTGTTTGAGTTTAAAAATTATACCGCAAGCGTACGGGTCAATCGTTGCTACGGGTCGAACACGAGAAGATATACGCCACTCTATTTAACTAACTTAAAAGTAATGCAAAGTGAACCAAATTAAAGTGTTAAATTAAACTAATGAAACTAATGAAAATTAATGCATCCTAACTCATAAGCATCTAACAAAATTAAGGGATTAAGTTGGCGTCCTAACACATGAGCATCTAACCTATCAAACTATCGTAAATTTGAAGGAATAACAAAAACGCAGCCACACTTCATAATCACATAAAAAGAAATAAGGGAATAAAAGTGCATCCACATACCACAACCATATAAAAAAAATAAAAGAAATAGAGGGAGAAGAAGAAGAAGATAGAGAGAGATAGAGGAAAGAGAGAATGAGATTGAGAGTTTAGATAGTAAAACCTAGATGTGCTTGCATGAATGTAATTGAAAAGCTTGAATACTTGCATAAACTTACCATGGCCTCCTCTTCTAAATCTTCAAGTCTTGTCATTAACTTAAGAACTTAGAGTAGAAGGCTTAAAACCTAAACTAGAATTAAGAAATTACAACCCAATTGAAGACTTAAATTGAAATTAAAGTATAAACTAAACCTATTACAACCATTAAATGAAAATAAAAACGCAAACTAGAACTTAGAAAAGCCAAAAATCACAACTTAAAAGGAGAAGAAGAAAAGAAATTTTACTAAGTGAATGAACTAAAAATTACACTAAAAACTGAATTAAAATTGAACTAGAAACTAACTAAAAATTGAACTAAAAAAATTAACTTCTTACAACCCAGAGGGCAAGGGGTATTTATAGGGGGAAGAGAGGGGAAGAGAGAAGAGGGAAGTGTAGGAGAAATATTTCCTAAGAAAAGAGAATATTCTCTTCTCCTTCCTCTTTTACAATGCCTTGAATCCTAAGAAAAAAAGAAAAAAAATAGAAAGAAGAAGAAGAGAAGATTATTTACATAGACCTTCTATTTCTAGAAAAATAAACTTCCAATTCTGCTTCTTTTTCTTTGTAGATATCTTCTCCAAGCAATAAAATCAAAGATGCTTTGATTTTTCAACCTTCCATAGATGAGAAAATATCTTTCAAAATAAATCTATCCAAGTAGAATTCCAGAAGTGCCCTTGAGAAGTTGGAGGAGAGAGAGAGTAAGGGTGATGACTAGGATTCCTTCAAGAATAAATAAAATACCCATTCTGTCCTTAAAAAAACGTAGAGCATGGGGTGCTTATGTAGGCCTCACCATTATGTTCCTTGTGAAAAATCACCCAAAATAGACCCAAATTTCGTCCAATTTGGAGTTCGGGAGCCCAAGATATCTCAAGTTGAAGTTGGACTGTCCAGAGCCCTCCAAATGGAATCTTTCAGGTACAGGAAAATTACAAACCCCAAAAAGTACAGAAATGCCCCCAAATAATCCCAAACGATCCAACTGGTCTAGTTTAAACCGAAAATGAACATACGTCCAAATAGGTATCGATTCGCAGGTCACAACCCTTAACATCGCACCCACACGTCTAATAAGAGATAAGGACACTTTTTTGAAAATTCCAACCCAATAAAAGTACAGAAATGCCCCCAAATCCAAACGACCCACCTGATTTGATTTGGATCGAAAATGAACATATGTCGAAATACGTATCGATTAGAAGGTCACGACCCTCAATATCGCATCCACACGTATAATAAGACATAAGGACACTTTTTAGAGAATCCCAAACCCATAAAAGTACAGAAATGTCTCCAAATAACCCCAAACGACCCACCCAGTCTGGTTTAATTTGAAAGTGAATGTATGTCCAAATTGGTATCGATTCGAAGGACACGACCCTCACCATCGCATCCAACGGTTAAATAAGAGATAAGGACACTTTTTAGAGAATCCCAAACCCAAAAAAATACAAAAATGCCCCCAAATAACCCCAAACAACCCACCAGGTCTGGTTTAAACCGAAAATGAACATAGGTCGAAATAGGTATCGATTCGAAGGTCACGGCCCTCAACATCGCATCCACACGTCTAATAAGAGATAACGACACCTTTTAGATAATCTCAAACCCAAAAAAGTACAAAAATGCCCCCAAATTAGCCCAAACAACCCACCTGGTCTGGTTTAAAACAAAAATGAACATATGCCAAAATAGGTATTGATTCGAAGGTCACGACCCTCAACATCGCATACACACGTCTAATAAGAGAGAATGACACTTTTTAGAGAAACTCAAACCCAAAAAAGTACAAAAATGCCCCCAAATTACCCCAAATGACCCACTTGGTCTGGTTTAAAACGAAAATGAACATATGCCAAAATAGCTATTGATTCGAAGGTCACGACCCTCAACTACGCTTCCACACGTCTAATCAGAGATAAGGACACTTTTTAGAAAATACCAAACACCAAAAAGTACAGAAATGCCCCCAAATAACCCCAAACGACTCACCCGGTCTGGTTTAAGAGATAAGGATAGTTTTTAGATAATACCAAAACCAAAAAAATACGAAAATGCCCAAAATAACCCCAAATGACGCACCCGGTCTGGTTTAAACAGAAAATGAACATATGTAGAAATAGTTTTCGATTCGAAGGTCACGACCCCGAACATCGCATCCACACGTCTAATTAGAGATAAGGAGAATTTCTACAAAATCCCAAACCAAAAAAAGTACAGAAATGCCCCCAAATAACCCAAACGACCCATCTGGTTTGGTTTAAACCGAAAATGACCATTTGTCCAAATAGGTATCGATTCGCAGGTCACAACCCTCAGCATCGCACCCACATGTATAATAAGAGTTAAGGGCACTTTTTAGAAAATCCCAAACCAATAAAAGTACCGAAATGCCCCCAATTAACTTCAAAGGACCCACCCCAGTCTGGTTCAGACTGAAAATGAACATATGACGAAATACATATCGATTCGAGGGTCACGACCCTCAACATCGCATCCACACGTCCAATAAGAGATAATGACACATTTTAGAGAATCCCAAACATAAAAAAATACAGAAATGCCCCCAAATAAATCCAAACGACCCACCCGGTCTGGTTTACACCAAAAATGAACAAATGCCGAAATAGCTATTGATTCGAAGGTCACAACCCTCAACATCCATCCACACGTCTAATAAGAGATAAGGGCACTTTTTAGAAAATCTCATACCCAAAAAAGTACAGAAACGCCCCCAAATAAACCCAAACAACCCACTCGACCAGGTTTAAATAAAAAATGAACATATGTCAAAATCGGTATCGATTCGATGGTCACAACCCTCAACATCGCATCCACACGTCTAATAAGTGATAAGGACAATTTTTTCAAAATCCCAAACCCAAAAAAAAACAGAAATGCCCCCAAATAACCCAAAATACCCACCCAGTCTAGTTTAAACCGAAAATGAACATATGTCGAAATAGGTATCGATTTGAAGGTCACGACCATCAACATCGCATCCACACGTCTAATAAGAGATAATGACACTTTTTAGAAAATACCAAACCCAAAAAAGTACAGAAATGCCCCCAAATAACCCCAAACGACCCACCCGGTCTGGTTTAAACCGAAAATGAACATATGTAGAGATAGGTATCGTTTCGAAGGTCATGACCCTCAACATCGCATCCACCCGTCTAATTAGAGATAAGGACACTGTTTAGAAATTCCCAAACCAAAAAAAGTACAGAAATGCAACAAATATTCTCAAACAACCCAACTGGTCTAGTTCAAACCGAAAATGGACATATGTCCAAATAGGTATCGATTCGTAGGTCACAACACTTAACATCGCACCCACACGCCAAATAAGAGATAAGGACACTTTTTAGAAAATCCCAACGAAAAAAAAGTACTGAAATGCCCCCAAAATAACTCCAAACGACCCACCCGGTCTGGTTCGGACAAAAATGAACATATGTCGAAATACGTATCGATTCGAAGGTCACGATCCTCAACATCGCATCCACACGTCTAATAAGAGATAAGGACACTTTTAAGAGAATCCCAAACCCAAAAAAGTACAAAAATGCCCCCAAATTACCCCAAATGACCCACTCGATCTGGTTTAAAACGAAAATGAACATATGCCGAAATAGGTATTGATTCAAAGGTCACGACCCTCAACTACGCTTCCACACGTCTAATCAGAGATAAGGACACTTTTTAGAAAATACCAAACACCAAAAAGTACAGAAATGCCCCCAAATAACCCCAAATGACTCACCCGGTCTGGTTTAAGAGATAAGGATAGTTTTTAGATAATACCAAAACCAAAAAAATACAAAAATGCCCAAAATAACCCCAAACGACGCACCCTGTCTGGTTTAAACAGAAAATGAACATATGTAGAAATAGTTATCGATTCGAAGGTCACGACCTCGAACATCGCATCCACACGTCTAATTAGAGATAAGGAGAATTTCTACAAAATCCCAAACCAAAAAAAGTACATAAATGCCCCCAAATAACCCCAAACGACCCAACTGGTTTGGTTTAAACCGAAAATGAACATTTGTCCAAATGGGTATCGATTCACAGGTCACAACCCTCAGCATCGCACCCACATGTCTAATAAGAGATAAAGGCACTTTTTAGAAAATCCCAAACCAATAAAAGTACATAAATGCCCCCAATTAACTCCAAAGGACCCACCCCGTCTGGTTCGGACTGAAAATGAACATATGACGAAATACATATCGATTCGAAGGTCACGACCCTCAACATCGCATCCACACGTCCAATAAGAGATAAGGACACATTTTAGAGAATCCCAAACAAAAAAAAATACAGAAATGCCCCCAAATAAATCCAAACGACCCACCTGGTTTGGTTTACACCAAAAATGAACAAATGCCAAAATAGGTATTGATTCGAAGGTCACGACCCTCAACATCGCATCCACACGTCTAATAAGAGATAAGGGCACTTTTTAGAAAATCTCATACCCAAAAAAGTACAGAAATGCCCCCAAATAAACCCAAACAACCCACTCGACTAGGTTTAAATAAAAAATGAACATATGTTGAAATCGGTATCGATTCGATGGTCACAACCCTCAACATCGCATCCACACGTCTAATAAGTGATAAGGAAAATTTTTTCAAAATCCCAAACCCAAAAAAAAAAAACAGAAATGCCCCCAAATAACCCAAAATAACCACCCAGTCTGGTTTAAACCGAAAATGAACATATGTCGAAATAGGTATCGATTTGCAGGTCATGACCATCAACATCGCATCCACACGTCTAATAAGAGATAAGGACACTTTTTAGAAAATACCAAACCCAAAAAAGTACAGAAAAGCCCCCAAATAACCCCAAACGACCCACCCGGTCTGGTTTAAATCGAAAATGAACATATGTAGAGATAGGTATCGTTTCGAAGGTCATGACCCTCAACATCATATCCACCTGTCCAATTAGAGATAAGGACACTGTTTAGAAATTCCCAAACCAAAAAAAGTACAGAAACGCACCAAATATTCCCAAACAACCCAACTGGTCTAGTTCAATCCGAAAAATGGACATATGTGCAAATAGGTATCGATTCGCACCCACACGTCAAATAAGAGATAAGGACACTTTTTAGAAAATCCTAACCAAAAAAAGTACTGAAATGCCCCCAAAATAACTCCAAACGACCCACCCGGTCTGGTTCGGACCGAAAAGGAACATATGTCAAAATACGTATCAATTTGAAGGTCACGATCCCCAACATCGCATCCACACATCTAATAAGAGATAAGGACACTTTTAAGAGAATCCCAAACCCAAAAAAGTATAGAAATGCCCCCAAATAACCCCAAACAACCCACCCTATCTGGTTTAAATCGAAAATGAACATATGACGAAATAGGTATCGATATGAAGGTCACGACCCTCAACATCACATCCACACGTCTAATAAGCGATAAGGACACTTTTTAGAAAATACCAAAACTAAAAAAGTAAAGAAATGGCCCCAAATAACCCCAAACGACTCGCCCGGTCTGGTTTAAATCGAAAATAAACATATGCAGAAATAGGTATCGATTCGAAGGTCACGACCCTCAACATCGTATCCACACGTCTAATAAGAGATAAAGACAGTTTTTGGAAAATACCAAAACCAAAAAAGTAATGAAATTCCCTCAAATAACCCCAAACGACCCACCCAATCTGGTTTAAACCGAAAATGAACATATGTAGAAATAGGTATCGATTCAAAGGTCACGACCCTCAACATCGCATCCACACGTCTAATTAGAGATAAGGAAACTTTTTAAAAAATTACAAACCCCAAAAAGTACAGAAATGCCCCCAAATAATCCCAAACGACCCAACTGGTTTGGTTTAAACCGAAAATGAACATACGTCCAGATAGGTATCGATTCGCAGGTCACAGCCCATAACATCGCACCCACACGTCTAATAAGAGATAGGGACACTTTTTAGAAAATTCCAACCCAAAAAAAGTACAGAACCCCCAAATCCAAACGACCCACCCGATTTGGTTTGGATCGGAAATGAACATATGTCGAAATACGTATCGATTAGAAGGTCACGACCCTCAATATCGCATCCACACGTATAATAAGACATAAGGACACTTTTTAGAGAATCCCAAACCCATAAAAGTACAGAAATGTCTCATAATAACCCCAAACGACCCACCCGGTCTGGTTTAAACTGAAAGTGAACGTATGTCCAAATTGGTATCGATTCGAAGGACACGACCCTCACCATCGCATCCAACGATTAAATAAGAGATAAGGACACTTTTTAGAGAATCCCAAACCCAAAAAAGTACAAAAATGCCCCCAAATAACCCCAAACAACCCACCAGGTCTGGTTTAGACCAAAAATGAACATATGTCGAAATAGGTATCGATTCGAAGGTCACGACCCTCAACATCGCATCCACACGTCTAATAAGAGATAAGGATACCTTTTAGAGAACCTCAAACCCAAAAAAGTACAAAAATGCCCCCAAATTAGCCCAAACGACCCACCCAGTCTGGTTTAAAATGAAAATGAACATATGCCGAAATAGGTATTGATTCGAAGGTCACGACCCTCAACATCGCATCCACACATCTAATAACAGAGAAGGACACTTTTTAGAGAATCTCAAACCCAAAAAAGTACAGAAATGCCCCCAAATTACCCCAAATGACCCACTCGATCTGGTTTAAAACGAAAATAAACATATGCCAAAATAGGTATTGATTTGAAGGTCACGACCCTCAACTTCGCTTCCACACGTCCAATCAGAGATAATGACACTTTTTAGAAAATACCAAACACCAAAAAGTACAGAAATGCCCCCAAATACCCCAAATGACTCACCCGGTCTGGTTTAAGAGATAAGGACAGTTTTTAGATAATACCAAAACTAAAAAAATACAAAAATGCCCAAAATAACCCCAAACGATGCACCTGGTCTGGTTTAAACAGAAAATGAACATATGTAGAAATAGTTATCAATTTGAAGGTCACGACCCCGAACATCGCATCCACACGTCTAATTAGAGATAAGGAGAATTTCTACAAAATCCCAAACCAAAAAAAGTACAGAAATGCCCCCAAATAACCCCAAATGACCCAATTGGTTTGGTTTAAACCGAAAATGAACATTTGTCCAAATAGGTATCGATTCGCAGGTCACAACCCTCAGCATCGCACCCAGCACCCACTTGTCTAATAAGAAATAACGGCACTTTTTAGAAAATCCCAAACCAATAAAAGTACAGATATGCCCCCAATTAACTCCAAAGGACCCACCCGGTCTGGTTCGGACTTGAAATGAAAATATGACAAAATACATATCGATTCGAAGGTCACGACCCTCAACATCGCATCCACACGTCCAATAAGAGATAATGACACATTTTAGAGAATCCCAAACATAAAAAAATACAGAAATGCCTCCAAATAAATCCAAACGACCCACCCGGTCTGGTTTACACAAAAAATGAACAAATGCCGAAATAGGTATTGATTCGAAGGTCACAACCCTCAACATCGCATCCACACGTCTAATAAGAGATAAGGGCACTTTTTAGAAAATCTCATACCCAAAAAAGTACAGAAACGCCCCCAAATAAACCCAAACAACCCACTCGACCAGGTTTAAATAAAAAATGAACATATGTCAAAATCGGTATCG
>NW_025317678.1:0-40272 GCF_018873765.1 Telopea speciosissima
AAATATGTTCATTTTCAATTTAAACCAGACCAGGTGGGTCGTTCGGGGCTATTTGGGGGCATTTCTGTACTTTTTTGGGTTTGGTATTTTCTTAAAAGTGTCCTTATCTCTTATTATACATGTGGATTGAGGGTTGTGACCTTCGAATCGATACCTATTTCAGCATAAGTTCATTTTCGGTTTAAACCAGGCCGGGAGGGTTGTTTGGGGTTATTTGGGGGCATTTCTGTACTTTTTTGGGTTTGGGATTCTCTAAAAAGTGTCCTTAACTCTTATTAGACGTGTGGATGTGATGTTGAGGGTCGTGACCTTTGAATTGATACCTACTTTGACATATGTTTATTTTTGGCTTAGACCAGACCGGGTGAGTCGTATGGGGTTGTTTGGGAGCATTTTTGTACTTTTTAGGGTTTGGTATTTTCTAAAAAGTGTCCTTATCTATTATTAGACGTGTGGATGCGATGTTGAGGGTCGTGACCTTCGAATCGATACCTATTTCGACATATGTTTATTTTCAGTTTAAATCAGACCGGGTGGGTTGTTTGGGGTTATTTCGGGGCATTTCAGTACTTTTTTGGGCTAGGGATTTTTTTTAAAATGTCCATATCTCTTAGACATGTGGGTGCGATGTTCAGTGTTGTGACCTTCAAAACGATACCCATTTTGACATATGTTCATATTCGATTTAAACTAGAATGGGTGGGTCGTTTGGGGTTATTTGGGGGGCATTTCTGTAGTTTTTTGGGTTTGATATTTTCTAAAAAGTGTCCTTATCTCTTGCTAGACGTGTAGATGCGATGTTGAGGGTCGTGACCTTCGAATCGATACCTATTTGGGCATATGTTCATTTTCGGTTTAAAACAGACCAGGTGGGTCGTTTGGGGTTATTTATGGGCATTCCTATACTTTTTTTGGTTTCGTATTCTCTTAAAGGTGTCCTTATCTCTTATTAGACGTGTGGATGCAAAGTTGAGGGTCGTGACCTTCGAATCGATACGTATTTCGACATATGTTCATTTCCGATCTGAACCAGACCAGGTGGATCGTTTAGAGTTATTTGGTGGCATTCCTGTACTTTTTTTGGTTTGGGATTCTCAAAAAAGTGCCCTTATCTCTAATTAGACGTGTGGATGCGATGTTGAGGGTTGTGACCTTGGAATCGATACCTATTTCGACTTATGTTCATTTTCGGTTTAAACCAGACCGGGTGGGTCGTTTGGGGTTATTTGGGGGCACTTCTGTACTTTTTGGGGTTTGGTATTATCTAAAAAGTGTCCTTATCTCTTTTTAGACATGTGGATGCGATGTTGAAGGTCGTGACCTTCGAATCGATACCTATTTCATCATATGTTTATTTTTTGAGTTAAACCAGACCAGGTGGGTTGTTCTGGGTTATTTTGGGGCATTTCTGTACCTTTTTGGGTTTGATATTTTCTAAAAAGTTTCCTAATATCTTATTATACATGTGGATGCGATGTTGAGGGTCGTGACCTTAAAATTGATACCTATTTCGATATATGTTCATTTTCGATTTAAACCAAACCGGGTGGGTCGTATGGGGTTGTTTGGGGGCATTTCTGAACTTTTTTGGGTTTGGTATTTTCTAAAAAATTTTGTTATCTCTTATTAGACGTGTCAATGCGATGTTGAGGGTCGTGACCTTCGAATCGATACCCATTTCGGCATATGTTCATTTTTGGTTTAAACCAGACCGGTTTGGTCGTTTGAGATTATTTTGGGATTCTCACTATACTTTTTTGGGCTTGGGATTTTCTAAAAAGTGTCCATATCTGTTATTAGACATGTGGGTGTGATGTTCAGTGTCGTGTCCTTCGAAACGATACATATTTTGACATATGTTCATATTCGGTTTAAACTAGATCGGGTGGGTCGTTTCGAGTTATTTGGGGGGCATTTCTATAGTTTTTTGGGTTTGGTATTTTCTAAAAAGTATCCATATCTCTTATTAGAGGTGTGGATGCGATGTTGAGGGTCGTGACCTTCGAAGTGATACCTATTTCAGCATATGTTCATTTTGGGTTTAAACCAGACCAGGTGGGTCGTTCAGGGTAATTTGGTGGCGTTTCTGTACGTTTTTGGGTTTGGGATTTTCTAAAAAGTGTCCTTAACTATTATTAGACGTGTGGAAGCGATGTTGTCAATCGTGACCTTCGAATCGATACCTATTTTGGCATATGTTCATTTTCAGTTTAAAACAGACCGGGTTGGTCGTTTGGGGTTATTTAATGGCATTTCTATACTATTTTGGGTTTTGGATTCTCTAAAGGTGTCCTTATCTCTTATTAGACGTGTCGATGCGAATTGTGGGTTGTGACCTTCGAATCGATACGTATTTTGACATATGTTCATTTCTGGTCCGAACCAGACTAGGTGGGTCGTTTAGAGTTGTTTGGGGGCATTCCTATACTTTTTTTGGTTTGGGATTCTCAAAAAGGTGACCTTATCTATAATTAGACGTGTGGATACGTTGTTGACGGTCGTGACCTTGGAATCGCTACCTATTTTGACATATGTTCATTTTTAGTTTAAACAGAACTGGGTGGGTCGTTTGGGGTTATTTGGGGGCATTTTTGTTCTTTTTGCGGGTTTGGTATTATCTAAAAAGTGTCCTTATCTCTTTTTAGATGTGTGGATGCGATGTTGAGGGTCGTGACCTTCGAATCGATACCAATTTCAGCATATGTTCATTTTCGATTTAAACCAGACCAGGTGGGTCGTTTGGGGTTATTTGGGGGCATTTCCGTACTTTTTTGGGTTTGGTATTTTCTAAAAATGTCCTTATCTTTTGTTAGACGTGTGGATGCGATGTTGAGGGTCGTGACCTACGAATCGATACCTATTTCAGCATATGTTCATTTTTAGTTCATTTTGAATTTAAACCAGACCAAGTGGGTTGCTCGGAGCTATTTGGGCGCATTTCTATACTTTTTTGGGCTTGGTATTTTCTTAAAAGTGTCCTTATCTCTTATTATACATGTGGATGTGATGTTGGGGGTCGTGACCTTCGAATCGATACCTATTTCAGCATTTGTTCATTTTCGATTTAAACCAGGCCGAGAGGGTCGTTTGGGGTTATTTGGGGGCATTTTTGTACTTTTTTGGGTTTGGGATTCTCTAAAAAGTGTCCTTAACTCTTGTTAGACGTGTGGATGCAATGTTGAGGGTCGTGACCTTCGAATTGATACCTATTTTAACATATGTTCATTTTCGGTTTAGACCAGACCGGGTGGGTCGTATGGGGTTGTTTGGGAGCATTTTTGTACTTTTTAGGGTTTGGTATTTTCTAAAAAGTGTCCTTATCTATTATTAGATATGTGGATGCGATGTTGAGGGTTGTGACCTTCGAATCGATACCTATTTTGATATATGTTTATTTTCAGTTTAAATCAGACCGGGTGGATTGTTTAGGGTTATTTCAAGGCATTTCTGTACTTTTTTGGGCTTGGGATTTTTTAAAAAGTGTCCATATCTCTTATTAGACGTGTGGGTGCGATGTTCAGTGTTGTGACCTTCGAAACGATACCTATTTTTACATATGTTCATATTCGGTTTAAACTAGAACAGGTGGGTCGTTTGGGGTTATTTGGGAGGCATTTCGGTAGTTTTTTGGGTTTGGTATTTTCTAAAAAGTGTCCTTATCTCTTGCTAGACGTGTGGATGCGATGTTGTGGGTTGTGACCTTCGAATCGATACCTATTTGGGCATATGTTCATTTTCGGTTTAAAACAGACCGGGTGGGTCGTTTGGGGTTATTTATGGGCATTTCAGTACTTTTTTGGGTTTCATATTCTCTAAAAGGTGTCCTTATCTCTTATTAGACGTGTGAATGCGAAGTTGAAGGTCGTGACCTTCGAATCGATACTTATTTCGACATATGTTCATTTTCGGTCCGAACTAGACCAGATGGATCATTTAGAGTTATTTTGGGGCATTCTTGTACTTTTTTTGGTTTGGGATTCTCAAAAAAGTGCCCTTATCTCTAATTAGACGTGTGGATACGATGTTGAGGGTTGTGACCTTGGAATCGATACCTATTTTGACATATGTTCATTTTCGATTTAAACCAGACCGGGTGGGTCATTTGGGGTTATTTGGGGGCACTTCTGTACTTTTTGGGGTTTGGTATTATCTAAAAAGTGTCCTTATCGCTTTTTAGACGTGTGGATGCGATGTTGAGGTTCGTGACCTTCGAATCGATACCTATTTCAGCATATGTTCATTTTCGAGTTAAACCAGACCAGGTGGGTCGTTCGGTTTTATTTTGGGGCATTTGTGTACTTTTTTGGGTTTGATATTTTCTAAAAAGTGTCCTAATCTCTTATTATACATGTGGATGCGATGTTGTGGGTCGTGACCTTAAAATTGATACCTATTTCGTTATATGTTCATTTTCGGTTTAAACCAGATCGGGTGAGTCGTATGGGGTTGTTTGGGGGCATTTCTGATCTTTTTTGGGTTTGGTATTTTCTAAAAAATGTCGTTATCTCTTATTAGACGTGTGGATGTGATGTTGAGGGTCGTGACCTTCGAATTGATACCCATTTCGGCATATGTTCATTTTTAGTTTAAACCAGACCAGTTTGGTCGTTTGAGATTATTTTGGGATTCTCACTATACTTTTTTGGTTTGGTATTTCTAAAAAGTGTCCGTATCTCTTATTAGATGTGTGGAAGCGATGTTGAGGGTTGTGACCTTCGAATCGATACTTATTTCAACATATGTTCATTTTCAGTTCAAACCAGACCTGGTGGGTTGTTTGGGGTTATTTCGGGGCGTTTCTATACTTTTTTGGGGTTGGTATTTTCTAAAAAGTGTCCTTATTTCTTATTAGATGTGTGGGTGCGAAGTTGAGTGTCGTGACCTTAAAAACGATACCTATTTTGACTTATGTAATTTTCAGTTTAAAATAGACCAGGTGGGACGTTCGGTGTTATTTGGGGGCATGTCTGTATTTTTTTGGGCTTGGGATTTTCTAAAAATTGTCCTTATCTTTTATTAGACGTGTGGGTGCGATGGTGAGTGTGGTGACCGTCAAACGATACCTATTTTAGCATATGTTCATTTTTGGTTTAAACCAGACCGGGTGGGTTGTTTGGGGTTATTTGGGGGCATTTCTATACTTTTTTGGGTTTGGGATTTTCTAAAAGTGTCCTTAACTCTTATTAGACGTGTGGATGCGATGTTGAGGGTCATGACCTTCGAATCGATACCTATTTCAGTACATTTTCATATTCGGTTTAAACTAGACCGGTTGGGTCGTTTTAGATTATTTTGGGGGCATTTCTGTACTTTTTTGGTTTGGTATTTTCTAAAGTGTCTGTATATCATATTAGACGTGTGGATGCGATGTGGAGGGTGGTGACCTTCGAATCGATACCTACTTCGACATATGTTCATTTTTAGTTTAAACCAGATCGGGTGGGTTGTTTGGGGTTATTTCGGGGCATTTCTGTACTTTTTTGGGCTTGGGATTTTCTGAAAAGTGTCCATATCTCTTATTAGATGTGTGGGTGCGATGTTGAGTGTCGTGACCTTCGAAACGATACCAATTTTGACATATGTTCATATTCGGTTTAAACTAGAACGGGTGGGTCGTTTGTGGTTATTTGGGGGGAATTTCTGTTGTTTTTTGGGTTTGGTATTTTCTAAAAAGTATCCATATCTCTTATTAGACGTGTAGGTGCGATGTTGAGGGTCGTGACCTTTCAAGTGATACCTATTTCAGCATATGTTCATTTTCGGTTTAAACCAGACCAGGTGGGTCGTTCGGGGTTATTTGGGAACATATCTGTATTTTTTTTGGGTTTGGGATTTTCTAAAAAGTGTCTTTAACTATTATTATACGTGTGGATGCGATGTTGAGGGTCATGACCTTCGAATCGATACCTATTTCGGCATATGTTCATTTTTTATTTAAACTAGACAGGGTGGGTCGTTTGGGGTTATTTGGGGGCATTTCTGTACTTTTTTGGGTTTGGGATTTTCTAGAAAGTGTCCTTAACTATTATTAGACATGTGGATACGATGTTGAGGGTCATGACCTTCGAATCGATACCTATTTTGGCATATGTCCATTTTCGATTTAAAACAGACCGGGTGGGTCGTTTGGGGTTATTTCTGGGCATTTTTGTACTTTTTTGGGTTTCAGATTCTCTAAAAGGTGTCCTTATCTCTAATTAGACGTGTGGATGCTATGTTGAGGGTCGTGACCTTCGAATCGATACCCATTTCGGCATATGTTTATTTTCGGTTTAAACCAGATCGGTTGGGTCGTTTTAGATCAGTTTGGGGCATTTCTGTACTTTTTTGGTTTAGTATTTTCTGAAAAGTATCCGTACCTCTTATTAGAAGTGTGGATGTGATGTTGAGGGTCGTGACCTTCGAATCGATACCTATTTCAACATAGGTTCATTTTCAGTTTAAACCAGACTGGGTGGGTTGTTTGGGGTTATTTCGGGGCATTTCTGTACTTTTTTTGGGTTGCTATTTTCTAAAAGGTGTCCTTATCTCTTATTAGACATGTGGATGCGTTGTTGAGGGTCGTGACCTTCGAATCGATACCTTTTTTTTTGATAGGTAAGTGTGATTGTATTAAGAAAGAGGAAAAAAATACAGAAGAAGGCAGCCCTTGTCCTCCCCCCTTAGACAGGCCTAAGAGGGGGAGGAGAGCCCCTAAAACAACCCGAGGACAGGCCCTCGGTCGAAAAGCCTAAGACCAGGCCAACAAATCAATGAGACAAGGTCCTTAAAAAAACTTTACCATCTGAATCATTCTTAACCAACTCCACCAGGTCCTGTGGGAAATCAAGTGGATAAAAAATTGCTTCCCCATCCCCCGTATCCATGGCTGCAATAAAGTCTGCTGGCTGGTTGAGCTCTCTCCAAACATGTTTGATCTCCTTACGCTGTAATTGCTGTAGTAGCGTAGCTATACGGTCCCTCAAGATTTGCATGCTCCAAGGGCAGTCCACAGCCCCATTAAGAATATCTACTGCCAATTTGGAATCGGATCTGATGGAAACCCGAAGTAGGTTCCTCTGAATACAAAAAGTGACCCCCTTTAAAATTGCAAAGAGCTCCATGCCTAGAACAGAATTAATATCTCCCTTCCCCGCATACGCCATTATGGCAACACCTGCATCATCACGAATGATTCCACCATAGGAAGCTCTATCAGCTGTTAAGGACCCATCACAGTGAAGGACTGCCATGTGAGTAGGAGGTCTAAACCAAGCACAGGTTTTTTGAGTAATCACCTTCCAATCCACCCTAATCCCCCAATTATCAGCCAAGAACTGGTTCCTTGGGCTGTGGACAGCAGAAATGGGAAAGGCAGCACACTTAATGGCCACATCAAGACGAATTGCCTCTATAATCTGATCATGGGTTCTAACCTTGTTCTCAAACAGCCTTCGGTTTCTCTCCCACCAAATGTAATGCACAGTAGCACAAAAACCCAACTTGGGAACCAAATCCACCCTATCATTTGCACAACCAACACTCAAGAGCCAAGCAAGCACATGCTGGAGATTGGTAGGGCCTCCACCCCCTTGGGAGCAAAAAGAACTAATTTGACCCCAAATGCTAGTGGAAAAAGGGCAATTAAAGAAAAGATGCTCATGACTTTCAGTACCAGCCCAACACAAGATGCAATTCGGCCCAACCTGAATATTTCTTTTAATAAGCTGATCTTTGGTAGGTAGAGCTTCCATAAGGCATCTCCAAGTTGTGCAAGAATGCTTAGGGAAATTCTGAGTAAACCAAACAAATTTATGCCACCCTACTTTAGGAGAGGATCTTCTAACAATGTCCCATGCTGACTTAGTAGTAAATAAGCCATTAGGGGAATTCTTCCAAATAATAAGGTCATCCCTGCCTCTCAAAATAGGAACATGTTGCAAATCCCCCCAAGTACTAATAAGATCAAAAGACCCATGAGGAGTAGGATGCCAGGTGCCTTGTCTTATAATATCCAAAACCAGAGCCATACGATGAGAACCCGCATCGTATCTGATACGATCCCCAAAATTTTTGATTAAAACCCCTTGAGGATGCCACCTATCAAGCCATAGCCTTATAGCATGGCCAGACCCAATAAAGTGGTGAACATGGGGTTCAACCAAATCTCTATACTTGAGAACTTTACGCCAAACCCAAGAGCAATTTTGGGGAATTTTCACAGTCCAAATAGAGTCATTTTTTAAATAACGTGCATAAACCCACCTAACCCACAGGCTGTCCTTTTTGGAAGCAATCCACCAGATTTGCTTAAGGATACCCGCAATATTCATTTCTGAAATTCTGCGGATACCTAAGCCACCCTCATCCTTAGGTTTGCAAATTCTATCCCAAGAAACATAATGTACCTTTCGTTCCAAGGAGGGGTCCGTCCAAAGGAAATTTGAGAACATGGATTCCAGCTTTTGCTTGACACCACCAGGTAATGCAAAGATGCCCGACCAATATATATAGCAGCCCTGAAGAACAGAGGTAAGAAGCTGCAACCGTCCTGCAAAGGATAAGAAACGAGCTTTCCAGCCGTCAAGTCTTCGCCTCACTAGATCCAAGATAGTGGAGCAATCTGCCATAGAAAGTTTACGAGGTACAAGTGGAACACCAAGGTACCGAATGGGCAGCTTAGTGTCCACAAAATTCGTTAATTCCAATAGTTGCAGCCTGGCCGTTTGGGTAAGGCCCCCTAAAATAATAGAGGACTTAGCTCTATTGAGTCTCAACCCAGAGTAAGTATGAAAATCAGACAGAGCCCCCAAACAAGCCAAAATAGAGTCAGGGACAGCCTTCACAAAAATCATCAAATCATCCGCAAGATCGGTGTGTAAGATGGGAGCTTTTGCACCTTGGAAGCAGCTGATCTGTCCCTCAACTTCCAACTTCCGCATTAAGGCCGAAAACCCTTCCATAGCAATTGTGAATAAATAAGGGGATAGCGGGTCCCCCTGTCTTATCCCCCTCTTGCCCCTAAAATAACCTATTGGGCTCCCATTGAGAAGGATCGAGAAACTAGGAGTATCAACACAAGCCTTCACCCACCGAATAAACTTGCTTGGAAAACCCATCCTTTCCATGATCTCAAAAAGAAACTTCCTACTTAGAGAGTCATAAGCTTTATGTAAGTCAATTTTCAGCACCGCCGTAGGGGGAGTCCCCTTCTGCTCTATACCCCTAACCACATCATGACATACTAGAATATTATCCACAATGGAGCGGCCTTTGATAAACGCAGACTGGTTGTCACTAACCTCCTTCCCCACAACTCCTTGTAACCTATTAGACAAAACTTTTGTAATAATTTTATAAAATAGGTTACAAAGGGCAATAGGCCTATAACCCGTAAACGAAGAAGTATTATCAGTCTTTGGGATAAGACTAATAAAAGTAGCATTGATAGAGGTAGGCATACTGGACTTCAATAAAAACCACTTAACGGCCAAAGTGAGATCCTCCCCAACAACCTCCCAAGCATGCTTAAAAAAGGCTGCCCCAAATCCATCCGGTCCTGGAGCTTTTGAGTTCTTCATGGAAAAAACCACCTCTCTAATCTCCTTGTTAGATACCTGCCCAATAAGACTTACTTGCACAAGGTCCAGACTATGTTGCAAAGGGACAGTCTCGGGAAGAACCCAACATCTTCAACATTAGCACCAAACAAATTCATGTAAAAAGAAATTGCCTCCTCTTTAATCAGATTCGGATCCTTGATAACCTCATTTTCGGCATTGTACACCTCCAAAATGTGATTCCTGTTTTGCCTGCACACCATAGACTTATGGAAAAAGCTATTATTACCATCCCCCCAATTGAATGTTCTTGACTCTAGATTTCTCTTTAAGAAACTTTTCTTGATATTAAGGGCTGCCCACAACTTTTTCTTGGCTGCTTGTTTCTAAAGAAACCAAATTGAGGTCATTGGGATGGGCAGCAAGGCTGATTTGGATCTGAGCTAAGTCCGAAGAAGCCTCCTTCACTGCAAGAAAAACATCCCCAACACTATCTTTATTCCATTTCTTCAGCTCTGTCTTGACATTTTTGAGCCTGGCAGCAAACCTAAGTATAGGATTAAGCTTCATATTCACCGTGCTGTCCCACCCTTTAGCTACCACTTCATCAAACCCCTCCCTACCAATCCAAGCCTCAAAGAACCGGAAAGGTTTGGACCAAAATTTACCCCATCAAGAATTGAAATCACAGCTGGAGAGTGATCCGAAAGCCCTGGGAGCAGAAAAGTAGCTTCAAGACCGAGAACATCCAACCAAAATAAGTTAACCATGACCCTATCCAACTTGCAGCAAACTCGAGAGCTGCCCCCTTGCCTATTATTCCAAGTAAATAATTCCCCCTTCCACTTTAAGTCCATAAGGTCCGTGTCAAAAATAAAAGTATTAAAATCATCAACACCTCTGACGGATAGGTTCTCCTCCAAGCTTCTCACTTTGTTGTCGAACAATATTAAAGTCCCCTAGAGCAATCCAAGGACCTGAAATACTAGAACCAAAACTAGTAACATCCCTCCAAAGCACCCTCCTCTCCTCCACCGAATTAGAAGCATAGACAGTAGTGCACAAATAACTGAGAGAGGATCCCAAAGTGGTTACTTTCAAATGGATAAATTGGTCAGATTTTAGAATCTCCTCCACTTTAAGCACAGCCAAATCCCATCCCACCCAAATGCGAACTGTAGAACCTACTTCTCCATTATGGAGATACTTCCAATTTGAAATGAAAGAGTCAAAAACAGCAGCACAATTCTCTGTTTTCACCTTAGTCTCAAGAAGAATAGCTAATTTTGCATTATTATCCAGAATCACTTTCCTAACCCCATGCTTCTTTGTAGGGGCATTCATGCCCCTAATGTTCCAGGAAATGCAATTCATCAAAGATGATGGGCTGCCATATCAGTCCCACCCTTAATGGGTCCCTCTATTCTCATGCCCAGCCCTTCCTTTACAGGAATTCGTTGAGGCTGGAATTTTGTACTTCTTCCACCAGGCAGGTTAAATAAAGAAGAGCTAATAGAATTAGAAAAACCCATACCTCTGTCCAAGGGTCCTTGGCTGGGCCGGTTCTCCGCTGCCACCCTCTTTAATCTTTCAAAATTAGCTAAAGGTTTGTTGGCCAGACTAGCTCCCTTGCCTTTTAAAGACAGCATCTCTTCACCACTTTTATTTCCTTCTAAATTGGTATTATCCTTTTGCGCATCAGGTGCACCTTCTTTCCTTCCCAATGGAGACAGCCTTGAGCTACAATCCAATGGATTTGCCAATGCCAGCTCCCCCTTAGAAGATACAGAATATGCCCCTTTAATTTCTCCATCTTCCAAGCACAACGCACTAGGTGTCTTCTCAATATGGGAAGTGGGAAGATTTGAATTTAAACTTTGACCAGCAGCATTTAATTGTGGCATTTCCTCCATAATATCTCCAGCAGATCCGCCAATCTGATTATTCAAGGAAAATCCCCCAATCACCTCCTCTCCCAAATTTGGAAGGGTAGATAACGGCTGGGGAGAAGAATTTTCTCCTTCCATATTTGAATCCTCCAACAGTTCGTTACCTAAGAGAATGGCACAAGACTCGGATCCAGCATCAAATCATCGGGATCATAATGCACCTCCTCCGTAAGATGTTCCAACAGGGCAAAAGCATTGGACTGTGAAATATCCTTAGTACTAGACTTACCTTCAAGAATTAACTCAGATTTCTTCAAAACCTTCTTGCCAAAGTTGGCGCCTTGACCCAAGGAATTGAGATCTCCTCCTTTATTCTTGCGAGAACTATGGGAATCCAAATTTGAATTTGAATTTGAATTACCAATTCCAGTCTGCTCGGCCAGCAAGTCAGCCTCCTTTCCGGCCATAGTTGCAGCTTCTTTCCGCGGACACCCTTCACCCGCCATTCTTGCTTGGTTCTCGAGGATTTTTGATCAGGCTTACGGCTGCCAGACTTGCATGCATCAATCATATGCCCAAAGACCTTACAATGCACACAAAGAGGGGGCTTCCAATCATAAACCACTCGTTGATTGAAGACAAAACCACCATCACCATAAACTGGAACGGACAGAGGCAGCTTTTTGTTGGCAGAAACCTCCACACACAAACGAGCGTAGGACAATCTCTCCATGGACCTTGTCATCTTGTCCGTAACAATAGGCTTCCCAATGACACTCCCAATAGAACTAAGAGCTTCAGAAGACCAGAAATGAAAAGGGAGATTGGGAAGAGAAACCCATACCGGGACAGAACATAAATCCACCCTCTCTAACCAAACATCTGGACTCCAAGGACGCAGGATCATCGGCCTTCTTTGAACATACCAAGGTCCCCCTTCAAGAACTTTAGTTTTGTCATCTTCAAGATTAAAGCGAAATATAAAAATTCCACTCTCTAATAAGTTAACATCAACATGCCCTGCAATCTTCCATTGCTTCAGGAGCATATCCCTTGTAAAGGTAAAACTAGGCCGACCACCAATGAAGTGCCCCATTAGGGTGTTCTTCCATTTATCAAGACCTTTTTTAATAATCTCATCCGGACACTTTGCAGCCAAAGTCCCACCAATCTCCTCAGGCTCAACATAAGACAACTTCAACCCATCACCAAAAATCGAAGAAGAAGAGGAAGAAAAGAGGGCAGACCATGGAACCCCAACCTTCTTCGGGTATGATTGATTCAACCCACCTGAACTATCATCCTTTTGCTGTAAAAAAACACCAGAATCAGCACCGCTCACCGAACCACAAGAAGGCTCACCAAGAAGCAGCACCCTATTCCCGTCACCCTCACCTTGCAGCGCCGGAACCTTGCCCACACCTTCAACACTCCCTGCAGACCAGCCAAGACCTGGCCAAGCACCACCATCACCATCACAACCCGAACCTCCAAAAGCAGCCACTTCAACAGCCCCCACACCCGAGCCAACTTCCTCCCCAACCCCAGCATTCCTCTCACCCGAACTGTGAAGAGGAAGGAGACCATTAGCTACAACTAATGGCCTGCCGGCCATCACCAAGAGAACACACCAAGATCCTCACTCCCAAAATCGCCAGAGCTTTTTTTTTGATAGGTAAGTGTGATTGTATTAAGAAAGAGGAAAAAAAATACAGAAGAAGGCAGCCCTTGTCCTCCCCCCTTAGACAGGCCTAAGGGGGGGAGGAGAGCCCCTAAAACAACCCGAGGACAGGCCCTCGGTCGAAAAGCCTAAGACCAGGCCAACAACTCAATGAGACAAGGTCCTTAAAAAAACTTTACCATCTGAATCATTCTTAACCAACTCCACCAGGTCCTGTGGGAAATCAAGTGGATAAAAAATTGCTTCCCCATCCCCCGTATCCATGGCTGCAATAAAGTCTGCTGGCTGGTTGAGCTCTCTCCAAACATGTTTGATCTCCTTACGCTGTAATTGCTGTAGTAGCGTAGCTATACGGTCCCTCAAGAATTGCATGCTCCAAGGGCAGTCCACAGCCCCATTAAGAATATCTACCGCCAATTTGGAATCGGATCGATGGAAACCCAAGTAGGTTCCTCTGAATACAAAAAGTGACCCCTTTAAAATTGCAAAGAACTCCATGCCTAGAACAGAATTAATATCTCCCTTCCCCGCATACGCCATTATGGCAACACCTGCATCATCACGAATGATTCCACCATAGGAAGCTCTATCAGCTGTTAAGGACCCATCACAGTGAAGGACTGCCATGTGAGTAGGAGGTCTAAACCAAGCACAGGTTTTTTGAGTAATCACCTTCCAATCCACCCTAATCCCCCAATTATCAGCCAAGAACTGGTTGCTTGGGCGTGGACAGCGAGAAATGGGAAAGGCAGCACACTTAATGGCCACATCAAGACGAATTGCCTCTATAATCTGATCATGGGTTCTAACCTTGTTCTCAAACAGCCTTCGGTTTCTCTCCCACCAAATGTAATGCACAGAGCACAAAAACCCAACTTGGGAACCAAATCCACCCTATCATTTGCACAACCAACACTCAAGAGCCAAGCAAGCACATGCTGGAGATTGGTAGGGCCTCCACCCCCTTGGGAGCAAAAAGAACTAATTTGACCCCAAATGCTAGTGGAAAAAGGGCAATTAAAGAAAAGATGCTCATGACTTTCAGTACCAGCCCAACACAAGATGCAATTCGGCCCAACCTGAATATTTCTTTTAATCAGCTGATCTTTGGTAGGTAGAGCTTCCATAAGGCATCTCCAAGTTGTGCAAGAATGCTTAGGGAAATTCTGAGTAAACCAAACAAATTTATGCCACCCTACTTTAGGAGAGGATCTTCGAACAATGTCCCAGGCTGACTTAGTAGTAAATAAGCCATTAGGGGAATTCTTCCAAATAATAAGGTCATCCCTGCCTCTCAAAATAGGAACATGTTGCAAATCCCCCCAAGCACTAATAAGATCAAAAGACCCATGAGGAGTAGGATGCCAGGTGCCTTGTCTTATAATATCCGAAACCAGAGCCATACGATGAGAACCCGCATCGTATCTGATACGATCCCCAAAATTTTTGATTAAAACCCCTTGAGGATGCCACTTATCGCCAGAGCTTCTCTCTCCTATGAATCGATACCTCTTCAAATCGATACCTATTTGGGCATATGTTCATTTTCGGTTTAAACAAGATCGAGTGGGTCGTTTGGGGTTATTTGGGGGCATTCCTGTACTTTTCTGGGCTTGGGATTTTCTAAAAAGTGTCCATATCTCTTATTAGACATGTGGATGCGTTGTTGAGGGTCGTGACCTTCGAATCGATACCTATTTGGGCATATGTTCATTTTCGATTTAAACAAGATCGAGTGGGTCGTTTGGGGTTATTTGGGGGGAATTTCTGTAGTTTTTTGGGTTTGGTATTTTTAAAAAGTATCCATATCTCTTATTAGACGTGTAGGTGCGATGTTGAGGGTCGTGACCTTCGAAGCGATACCTATTTCAGCATATGTTTATTTTCGGTTTAAACCAGACCAGGTGGGTCGTTCGGGGTTATTTGGGGACATTTCTGTATTTTTTTGGGTTTGGGATTTTCTAAAAAGTGTCTTTAACTATTATTAGATGTGTGGATGCGATGTTGAGGGGCGTGACCTTCGAATAGATACGTATTTGGACATACGTTCATTTTCGGTCCGAACCAGACCGGGTGGGTCGTTTAGAGTTATTTGGGGGCATTCCTGTACTTTTTTTGGTTGGGATTCTCTAAAAGGTGCCATTATCTCTAATTAGACGTGTGGATACGATGTTGAGGGTCGTGACCTTGGAATCGATACCTATTTCGACATATGTTCATTTTCGGTTTAAACCAGACCGGGTGGGTCGTTTGGGGTTATTTGGGGGCATTTCTGTACTTTTTGGGGTTTGGTATTATCTAAAAAGTGTCCTTATCTCTTTTTAGACGTGTGGATGCGATGTTGAGGGTCGTGATCTTTGAATCGATACCTATTTCAGCCTTTCCCCTTACCTGTTCACCATTGCTATGGAAGGCTTCTCTGCTTTGATGAGGAAGCTGGAAGTTGAAGGTGGAATCAGTCTCCTCCCTAGATGCAAGAGTTCCCACCCCTCACATCTCATTTTCGCAGATGATTTGATGATATTTGTGAAGGTTGCCTCGGATTCTATTTCGGCCTGTTTGGGGGCTTTGGATGACTTTCATACCTTTTCTGGGTTGAAGCTCAACAGAGCTAAGTCCTCTATTATTTTAGGGGGCCTTACCCAAATGGCTAGACTGCAACTTTTGGAATTAACGAATTTCGTGGACACTAAGCTGTCCATTAGGTACCTTGGTGTTCCCCTAACTTCCCGCAAGCTTTCTATTGCAGATTGCTCCGCTATTCTTGACCTGGTGAGGCTGCGCCTTGATGGTTGGAAAGCTCAATTTCTATCCTTTGCTGGCTGTTTGCAGCTCCTTAGGTCGGTCCTCCAAGGCTGCTACATTTATTGGTCGGGTATCTTTGCCCTTCCGAGTGGAGTAAAACAGAAGCTGGAGTCCATGTTCGCGAACTTTCTTTGGACCGGGCCTTCTTTGGAGCGTAAGGTACATTATATCTCCTGGGATAATATTTGCAAACCAAAAGATGAAGGGGGGTTGGGTATCTGGAGAATATCTGATATGAATTCTGCCGGAATCCTAAAGCAAATCTGGTGGATTGCTTCTAAGAAAGACAGTCTTTGGGTTAGATGGGTTTATTCTCGGTATTTAAAGAATGAGTCCATTTGGACTGTGAAAACCCCTCAAAATTGCTCATGGGTTTGGCGTAAAGTGCTAAAGTATAGGGATTTGGTTGAACCCCACATTCACCATTTTATTGGGTCTGGAAACTCAACTCGTCTTTGGCTTGATAAATGGCATCCTCAAGGGGTGTTGTTCAATAAATATGGGGATAGAATTAGATATGATGCAGGTTCTCAACGCATGGCTTGGGTCTCGGATTTGATCCAAGAAGGGGATTGGCATCCCAGATCCTACAGTTCTTTTGACCTGATTAGTGCTTGGGGAGATTTAGTTCATGTTCCCCTCTTGATTGGTGGAGATGACCTCACTATTTGGAAGAAAACCTCTAATGGCCTGTTTAGTACCAAATCGGCTTGGAACATTATTAGAAGGGCTTCTAATAAAGTGGGTTGGGATAAATATATTTGGTTTGCTGGGAATTTCCCTAGACATTCTTGTACTACTTGGAGGTGTCTTATGAATGCCCTTCCCACCAAAGACCAGCTTATCAAGAGAAACATTACTGTTGGGCCGAATTGTGTCTTTTGTTGGGCTGGTATGGAGAGTCATGAGCATCTCTTCTTTAAATGCTCCTTCCCCAGCATTATTTGGGGGAAGATTAGCTCTCTTTATTCACAAAGTGGTGGGGGACCTTCCAACCTTAAGGATGCAATTATCTAGCTTTCTGGTGCTGGCTGCACTAATGACAAGATGGATATTATTCCCAAATTGGCATTCTGTGCTACAGTGCATCACATTTGGTGGGAGCGAAACCAAAGGCTATTTAGAAGCAAGGCCCGGTCCTATGATCAGATTATTGAAGCTATTAGGTTTGATGTTGTGACCAAGTGTGCTGCTCTCCCTATTTCGGTTTCCCAAAATCCTAGGAATCAATTCCTTGCAGAAAGTTGGGGTATTAGAGTGGATTGGAAAGTTATTACTCAAAAAACCTGTGCTTGGTTCAGGCCTCCCGCACACATGACAGCCCTTCATTGTGATGGGTCCTTGACGGCTGATAGAGCCTCCTATGGAGGGCTCATTCGAGATGCTACAAGGGCTGCCATTTTAGCCTATGTTGGAAAGGGAGAGGAAAACTCGGTTCTTGGCATGGAGCTCCTGGCTATCCTTAGGGGGATTATGTTGTGCATTCAAAATGATCTTCGCCGTGTTTCTATTAGATTGGATTCCAAGCTTGCAGTGGATATCTTAAATGGTGAAGGTGGCTGCCCATGGGCCATGCAGATCTTGAAGGGTCATATTATTTTCCTTTGTGAGCAGTTACATCGCAAAGAAATTAGGCATGTTTGGTGGGAAATGAACCAGCCAGTGGACTTCAGAGCAGCCATTGATACTGGGGATGGGGAATCTATCTTTAATCCCTCGGAGTTTCCCCTAGAGTTGGTGGAGTTGATCCGAATGATGCGGATGTCAAGCTTATTTCAGGACCTCTTCATTTTGAGTATTTTCCCTGTTTCTTTGGGCTGTATTACCGAGGGCCTGTCCTCGGGGTGTCTCTGGAGCCCTCCCTTTCCTCTTAGGCCTGTCTAAGGGGTTGGGGTAAAGGCTGCCTTCCTTGTATTTTCTTCTTTTTTCTTTAATACAATCACACTTACCTATCAAAAAAAAATGTTCATTTTTAATTTAAACCAGACCAGGTGGGTCGTTCGGGGCTATTTGGGGGCATTTCTGTACTTTTTTGGGTTTGGTATTTTCTTAAAAGTGTCATTATCTCTTATTATACATGTGGATGCGATGTTGGGGGTCGTGACCCGAATCGATACCTATTTCAGCATTTGTTCATTTTCGGTTTAAACCAGGCCGGGAGGATCATTTGGGGTTATTTGGGGGCATTTTTGTACTTTATTGGGTTTGGGATTCTCTAAAAAGTGTCCTTAACTCTTGTTAGACGTGTGGATGCAATGTTGAGGGTCGTGACCTTTGAATTGATACCAATTTTGACATATGTTCATTTTCGGTTTAGACCAGACCGGGTGGGTAGTATGGGGTTGTTTGGGAGCATTTTTGTACTTTTTAGGGTTTGGTATTTTCTAAAAAGTGTCCTTATCTCTTATTAGACGTGTGGATGCGATGTTGAGGGTCGTGACCTTCGAATCGATACCTATTTAGACATCTGTTTATTTTTTGTTTAAATTAGACCGAGTGGGTTGTTTAGGGTTATTTCGGGGCATTTCTGTACTTTTTTGGGCTTGGGATTTTTTAAAAAGTGTCCATATCTCTAATTAGATGCATGGGTGCAATGTTCAGGGTTGTGACCTTCGAAATGATACCTATTTTTACATATGTTCATATTCGGTTTAAACTAGAACGGGTGGGTCGTTTGGGGTTATTTGGGGGGCATTTCGCTAGTTTTTTGGATTTGGTATTCTCTAAAAGGTGTCCTTATCTCTTATTAGACGTGTGGATGCGAAGTTGAAGGTCGTGACCTTCGAATCGATTCTTATTTCGACATATGTTCATTTCCTGTCCGAACCAGACCAGGTAGATCATTTAGAGTTATTTTGGGGCATTCCTGTACTTTTTTTGGTTTAAGATTCTCAAAAAAGTGCCCTTATCTCTAATTAGACATGTGGATGTGATGTTGAGGGTTGTGACCTTGGAATCGATACCTATTTTGACATATGTTCATTTTCGGTTTAAACCAGATCGGGTGGGTCGTTTGGGGTTATTTGGGGGCACTTCTGTACTTTTTGGGGTTTGGTATTATCTAAAAAGTGTCCTTATCTCTTTTTAGACGTGTGGATGTGATGTTGAGGGTCGTGACCTTCGAATTGATACCTATTTCAGCATTTGTTTATTTTCGAGTTAAACTAGACCAGGTGGGTCGTTCGGGGTTATTTTGGGGTATTTCTGTACTTTTTTGGGTTTGATATTTTCTAAAAAGTGTCCTAATCTCTTATTATACATGTGGATGCGATGTTGAGGGTCGTGACCTTAAAATTGATACCTATTTTGATATATGTTAATTTTCGGTTTAAACTAGATCGGGTGGGTCGTATGGGGTTGTTTGGGGGCATTTCGGAAGTTTTTTGGGTTTGGTATTTTCTAAAAAATGTCGTTATCTCTTATTAGACCTGTGGATGCGATGTTGAGGGTCGTGACCTTCGAATCGATACCCATTTTGGCATATGTTCATTTTTTGTTTAAAACAGACCGGTTTGGTCGTTTGAGATTATTTTGGGATTCTCAATATACTTTTTTGGTTTGGTATTTCTTAAAAGTGTCTGTATCTCTTATTAGACGTGTGGAAGCGATGTTGAGGGTCGTGACGTTCGAATCGATACTTATTTCGACATATGTTCATTTTCAGTTCAAACCTGACCGGGTGGGTTGTTTGGGGTTATTTCGGGGCGTTTCTATACTTTTTTGGGGTTGGTATTTTCTAAAAAGTGTCCTTATCTCTTATTAGACATTGATGCATTGTTGAGGGTCGTGACCTTCGAATCGGTACCTATTTCGGTATATGTTCATTTTCGGTTTAAACCAGACCGGGTGGGTCGTTTGGGGTTATTGGGGGGCATTTCTATACTTTTTTCGTTTGTTATTTTCTAAAAAGTGTCCGTATCTCTTATTAGACGTGTGGATTCGATGTTGAGGGTCGTGACCTTCGAATCGATGCCTATTTCGACATATGTTCATTTTTAGTTCAAACCAGACCAGGTGGGTCGTTTGGGGTTATTTCGGGGCATTTCTGTACTTTTTTGCGCTTGGGATTTTCTAAAAAGTGTCCTTATTTCTTATTAAATGTGTGGGTGCGAAGTTGAGTGTCGTGACCTTCAAAACGATACCTATTTTGACATATGTTCATTTTTGATTTAAAACAGACCAGGTGGGACGTTCGGTGTTATTTGGGGGCATTTCTGTACTTTTTTGGGCTTGGGATCTTCTAAAAATTGTCCTTATCTTTTATTAGACGTGTGGGTGCGATGTTGAGTGTGGTGACCGTCAAAACTATACCTATTTTAGCATATGTTCATTTTCAGTTTAAACCAGACCGGGTGGGTCGTTTGGGGTTATTTGGGAGCATTTCTATACCTTTTTGGTTTTGGGATTTTCTAAAAAATGTCCTTAATTCTTATTAGACGTGTGGATACGATGTTGAGGGTCATGACCTTCGAATCGATACCTATTTTGGTACATGTTCATTTTCGGTTTAAACTAGACCGGGTGGGTCGTTTGGGGTTATTTTGGGCCATTTCTGTACTTTTTAGGGTTTGATATTTTCTAAAAAGTGTCCTTACCTCTTATTAGACGTGTGGATGCGATGTTGAGGGTGGTGACCTTCGAATAGATACCCATTTCGGCGTATGTTCATTTTCGGTTTAAACCAAACCGGTTGGGTCGTTTGAGATTATTTTGGGGCATTTCTGTACTTTTTTGTTTTGTTATTTTCTAAAAAGTGTCTGTATATCATATTAGACATGTGGATGCGATGTTGAGGGTAGTGACCTTCGAATCGATACCTATTTCGACATGTTCATTTTCAGTTTAAACCAGATCGGGTGGGTTGTTTGGGGTTAATTCGGGGCATTTTTGTACTTTTTTGGGCTTGGCATTTTCTAAAAAGTGTCCATATCTCTTATTAGACGTGTGGGTACGATGTTGAGTGTCGTGACCTTTGAAACGATACCAATTTTGACATATTTTCATATTCGGTTTAAACTAGAACGGGTGGGTCGTTTGGGGTTATTTGGGGGGGGGAATTTCTCTAGTTTTTTGGGTTTGGTATTTTCTAAAAAGTATCCATATATCTTATTAGACGTGTAGGTGCGATGTTGAGGGTCGTGACCTTCGAAGCGATACCTATTTCAGCATATGTTCATTTTCGATTTAAACCAGACCAGGTGGGTCGTTCGAGGTTATTTGGGGACATTTCTGTATTTTTTTGGGTTTGGGATTTTCTAAAAAGTGTCTTTAACTATTATTAGACGTGTGGATGCGATGTTGAGGGTCGTGACCTTCGAATCGATACCTATTTCCGCATATGTTTATTTTCTGTTTAAACCAGATCGGTTGGGTCGTTTGAGATTAGTTTGGGGCATTTCTGTACTTTTTTGGTTTGGTATTTTCTTAAAGTGTCCATACCACTTATTAGAAGTGTGGATGCGATGTTGATGGTCGTGACCTTCGAATCGATACCTATTTCGACATATGTTCATTTTCAGTTTAAACCAGACCGGGTGGGTTGTTTGGGGTTATTTCAGGGCATTTCTGTACTTTTTTGGGGTTGCTATTTTCTAAAAGGTGTCCTTATCTCTTATTAGACATGTGGATGCGTTGTTGAGGGTCGTGACCTTCAAATCGATACCTATTTTGGCATATGTTCATTTTCGGTTTAAACAAGATCGGGTGGGTCGTTTGGGGTTATTTGGGGGTATTTCTGTACTTTTCTGGGCTTGGGATTTTCTAAAATGTGTCCTTATCTCTTATTAGATGTGTGGACGCAGTGTTGAGGGTCGTGACCTTCGAATCGATACCCATTTCAGCATATGTTCATTTTTTATTTAAACCAGACTGGGTGGGTCGTTTGAGATTATTTTGGGGGCATTTCTGTACTTTTTTGGTTTGTTATTTTCTAAAAAGTGTCTGTATCTCTTATTATAAGTGTGGATGCGATGTTGTGGGTCACGACCCTCAATTTTGGGGCATTTCTGTATTTTTTTTGGCTTTGGATTTTCTAAAAACTGTCCTTATTTCTTATTAGATGTGTGGACGTAGTGTTGGGGGTCGTGACCTTCGAATCGATACCCATTTCAGCATTATGTTCATTTTTTATTTAAACCAGACTGGGTGGGTCGTTTGAGATTATTTTGGGGCATTTCTGTACTTTTTTGGTTTGTTATTTTCTAAAAAGTGTCTGTATCTCTTATTAGACGTGTGGATGCGATGTTGAGGGTCACGGCCCTCAATTTTGGGGCATTTCTGTACTTTTTTTGGCTTTGGATTTTGTAAAAAGTGTCCTTATTTCTTATTAGACGTGTGGGTGCGATATTGAGTGTGACCTTCAAAACGATACCTATTTTGACATATGTTCATTTTCGGTTTAAACTAGACCGGATGGGTCGTTTGGGTTTATTTGGGGGTATTTCTGTTGTGTTTTGGGTTTGGTATTTTCTAAAAAGTATCTATATCTCTTATTAGACGTGTGGATGCGATGTTGTGGGTTGTGACCTTCGAATCGATACCTATTTCTGCATATGTTGATTTTCGGTTTAAAACAGACCAGGTGGGTCGTTTGGGGTTAGTTTAGGGCATTTCTGTACTTCTTTGGGTTTTGGGTTCTCTAACAGGTGTCCTTATGTCTTATTGGACGTGTGGATGCGAAGTTGAGGGTCGTGACCTTCAAATCGATACGTATTGTGACATATGTTCATTTCTGAACCGAGCCAGACCGGGTGGGTCGTTTGGAGTTATTTGGGGGCATTTCTGTATGTTTTTTGGTTCGGGATTCCCAAAAAAGTGTCCTTATCTCTAATTAGAGGTGTGGATGCAATGTTGAGGGTCGTAACCGTGGAATTGATACCTATTTCGTCATATGTTCATTTTCGATTTAAGCCAGACCTGGTGGGTCGTCTTGGGTTATTTGGGGGCATTTCTGAACTTTTTTGGGTTTGGTATTTTCTAAAAAGTGTCTTTATCTCTTATTAGATGAGTGAATGCGATGTTGAGGGTCGTGACCTTCGAATCGATACCTTTTTTGACATATGTTCATTTTTTATTTAAACTAGACCGGGCGGTCGTTTATGGTGTCCATATCTATGGTTAATTGGGTTTGGTATTTTCTAAAAAGTGTCCATATCTCTTGTTAGACGTGTGGATGCAATGTTGAGGGTCACCTTCGAAGCGATACCTATTTTAGCATACGTTCATTTTCGGTTTAAACCAGACCAGGTTGGTCGTTCGGGGTTATTTGGGGGCATTTCTGTACTTTGTTGGGTCTGTGATTTTATAAAAAGTGTCCCTAACTCTTATTTGATGTTCGGATCCAATGTTGAGGGTCATAACCTTCGAATCGATACCTATTTCGGCATATGTTCATTTTCGGTTCAAAATAAATTGGGTGGGTCATTTGGGGTTATTTGGGGGCATTTCTATACTTTTTTGGGTTTGGTATTTTCTAAAAAGTGTCCTTATCTCTTGTTAGATGTGTGGATGCGATGTTGAGGGTCGTGACCTTCGGGTCGATACCTATTTCGGCATATGTTCATTTTCGGTTTAAAACAGACCAGGTGGGTCGTTTTGGGTTATTTAAGGGTATTTCTGTACTTCTTTGGGTTTCGGATTCTATAAAAAGTGTCCTTATCTCTTATTAAACGTGTGGATGCGAAGTTGAGGGGCGTGACCTTCGAATAGATACGTATTTCGACATACGTTCATTTTCGGTCCGAACCAGACCGGGTGGGTCGTTTAGAGTTATTTGGGGGCATTCCCGTACTTTTTTTGGTTTGGGATTCTCAAAAAAGTGTCCTTATCTCTAATTAGCCGTGTGGATGCGATGTTGTGGGTCGTGACCTTGGAATCGATACCTATTTCGACATATGTTCATTTTTTGTTTAAACTATACCGGGTGGGTGGTTTGAGGTTATTTTGGGGCATTTATGTACTTTTTTGGTTTGGTATTTTCAAAAAAGTGTTCGTATCTCTAATTTGACGTGTGGATACGATGTTGAGGGTTGTGACCTTCGAATCAATACCTATTTTGGCATATGTTTATTTTTGGTTTAAACCAGACCGGGAGGGTCATTAGGGGTTATTTGGGGGCATTTCTATACTTTTTTGGGTTTGGGATTCTCTAAAAAGTGTCCTGAATTCTTATTAGACGTGTGGGTACGATGTTGAGGGTCGTGACCTTCGAATTGATACCTATTTCGACATATGTTCATTTTTTGTTTAAACTAGATCGGGTGGGTCGTATGGTGTTCTTTGGGGGCATTTCTGTACTTTTTTGGGTTTGGTATTATCTAAAAAGTGTCCTTAGGTTTTATTAGACTTGTGGATGCAATGTTGAGGGTCGTGACCTTCGAATCGATACCTTTTTCGGCATATGTTCATTTTTGGTTTAAACCTGACCGGGTGGGTCGTTTGGTGTTATTTGGGGGCATTTCTGTACTTTTTTTGGTTTGGTATTTTCTAAAAAGTGTCCTTATCTCTTATTAGACGTGTGGATACGATATGGAGGGTCACTTCGAATTGATACCTATTTCGGCATATGCTCATTTTAAGTTTAAACCAGATCTGGTGGGTCGTTTGGGGTTATTAGTGGGCATTTCTGTACTTTTTTGGGTTTGGTATTTTGAAACAGTGATTTTCCACTCACTGTGCGTGGGCTCTGGTCGTTGCTGCACCGCCCAGTGCATCGCCCAGTGCCTGTGGATTCGATGCAGGCTGAGTTTCCAAGGTGGGGCCGGCAAGGCAAGGCTCTACATGGATCCTTTGCATGTCAAGGGGGTCCAGTTGCCCCTAAGGTGGCCTACCTCATGGTCTAATTGGATTCTTCATCAGATCCATCATTAGGCTGACAGTGGCTGCCCAAGTAGCCTAGATGAATAGTGTTTAGGGTTTTGTCTATGCTTGGGAGTTGGTTTCAGCCACATGCAAGGCTGGAACAGCATGCCAAAAGAGGGTCCAGGGCTGCAATCATCTAGGGTTTGATCTCTGCAGCCCTAGCTTGCACCCAGGGTTCCAATTCACAAAGCAAATAGGGCCAACTGGCAGTGTAGGTGGGCACAGCCAGGTTTCGGCCACAAATGCAGCAAACCAAAATATTTAAAATGCGCAAAGATCTCAGATCTTCCATGTACAAGGTCTACATGGCAGATCTGGACCAATACTAGGCAAACCCTAGCTATTCAGGGCTGCCCAGAGAGCATAAACTCAGAAAAATCAAAGAGGGAATGGGAACAACAGGTGTTTATAGATGAGTTTATACCTGCACAGAGCCAGGGAGGGCTCGGCTCTAGCCTAGGTAGGTGGTGGCAGCAGCCCTTCTTCTCCCTTCCTGCTTCCTTCTTCTCCTTCTTCTTCTCTCTCCTTTTTCCTCTCTTTCTCCCCTCTCGGTTTCAGTAGATAGCAAGAGCTCTAAATGAGCCCAAGCCAACCTATTTATAGACCCAAGACAAACTAAAGTCTATTTGGTCCTTAGGTCCCTTTTTAAAAATCAATTTTTAACTTGATTCTGACTTATTATGGGCTCACTGGTGGGGTCCACAGTGAACCAGGGGTATGAGGTGGTCCCTCAGACTCCCCTCTATCAGTGGAGGGTACCCATGTTCATGTTGGTGGTCCCCATAATTAAAATAATCAAAAACAATCAAAATCAGACACTGGGCAATGTCTCTGGGCCTTGCTGCATCGCCCAGTGCCATCGTCCAGAGAATTCCAGCGTGCTGAAATTCAATGGGGCTTGCACAGGGTTTGAGCCTAAGTCAGGGTGTTGTCCCCACATGCCCACTAGGGGATTTTACACACTTTTTCAAAGGTGGGTCCCACCATTATAAGGAGGAGGGAGATTACCAGGGATCCAAGTCATACATCAGACTGTGAGCGGCACAATTGCAGTGGTCTGCTATCCATCTTCTAACAGGTATATAGGGAAACCTGTTCAAGGTATTCTCATTGTTCTCATTGAGTGGAGTGATGCTCCATAGTGATCCCGGTTGCCTGGCCAGAGTTCAGGCCCTTCAATCAAAAATCTAGCCAATCAGGAGCTGGGTTTGACAGTGACCTTCGAATCGATACCTTTTACGGCATCTGTTCATTTTCCATTTAAATCAAATCAGGTGGGTCGTTTGGGGTTATTTAGCGGCATTTTTGTACTTTTTTGGGCTTGGGATTTTCTCCAAAGTGTCCTTATTTCTTATTAGACATGTGGATGCATTTTTTAGGGTCGTGACCTTCGAATCGATACCTATTTTGACATATGTTTATTTTCGGTTTAAACCAGACCGGGTGAGTCGTTAGGGGTTATTTGGGGCATTTCTGTATTTTTTTGGGTTTGGCATTCTCTAAAAAGTGTCCTTATCTCTTATTAGATGTGTAGATGCGATGTTGAGGGTCGTGACCTTATCAATATGTATTTCGACATATGTTCATTTTCGGTCAGAACCAAAATGAGTGGGTCGTTTGGAGTTATTTGGGGGGCATTTCTGTAATTTTTTTGGATTGGGATTTTTTGAAAAAGTGTCCTTATCTCTTATTAGACATGTGGATGCGATGTTGAGGGTTGTGACCTGCAAATCGATACCTATTTCGACATATGTTCATTTTCGGTGTAAACCAGACTAGGTGGGTCGTTTGGGGTTATGTGGGGGCATTTCTATACTTTTTTTGGGTTTGAGATTTTCTAAAAAGTGTCCTTATCTCATATTAGATGTGTGGATGCGTTGAGGGTCGTGACCTTCGAATCAATACCTATTTCGGCATATGTTCATTTTCGGTTTAAACCAGATCAAGTGGGTCGTTCGGGGTTATTTGGGGGCATTTATGTACTTTTTTGGGTTTGGTATTTTCTAAAAAGTGTCCTATCTCTTGTTTGACGTGTGGATGCAATGTTGAGGGTCGTGACCTTCGAATCGATACCTATTTGACAAATTTTCATTTTCAGTTTAAACCAGACCGGGTGGGACGTTTGGGGTTATTTGGGGGCATTGTTGTACTTTTTTGGGTTTGGTATTTTCTAAAAAGTTTCCTTATCTCTTATTAGATGTGTGGATTCAATGTTGAGGGTCGTGACCTTCGAATCGATACCTATTTCGACATATGTTGCTTTTCGGTTTAAACCAGACCGGGTGGTTGTTTGGGGATATTTGGGGGCATTTCTGTACTTTTATGGGTTTGGGATTTTTGAAAAAGTGTCCTTATCTGTTATTAGACGTGTTGATGTGATGTTGAGGGTCGTGACCTTCGAATTGATACCTAGTTCGACATGTCTATTTTCGGTTTAAACCACACCGAGTGGATCGTTTGGGGTTATTTGGGGGCATTTTTTGTACATTTTTGGGTTTGGGATTCTCTAAAAAGTGTCCTTATCTCTTATTAGACGTATGGATGCGATGTTGAGGGTCGTGACCTTCGAATCGATTCCTATTTTGGCATCCGTTCATTTTTTGTTTAAATCAAACTGGGTGGGTCGTTTGGTATTATTTGAGGGCATTTCCGTACTTTTTTGGGTTTGGTATTTTTGAAAAAGTGTCCTTATCTCTTATTAGACATGTAGATGCGATGTTGAGGGTCTTGACGTTCGAATCAATACCTATTTTGACATATGTTTGTTTTCGGTTTAAACTAGACCAGGTGGTTCGTTTGGGGTTATTTGGGCGCATTTCTATACTTTTATGGGTTTGCTATTTTCTAAAAAGTGTCCTTATCCCTTATTAGATGTGTGGATGCGATGTTGAGGGTCGTGACCTTCGAATCGATACCTATTTCGGCATATATTCATTTCCAATTTAAACCAGACAGGGTGGGTCGTTAGGGGTTATTTGGGGGCATTTATGTCCTTTTTTTGGGTTAAGGATTTTCTAAAAATTGTCCTTTTCTCTTATTAGACGTGTGGATGCTATGTTGAGGGTCGTGACCTTCGAATTGATACCTATTTCGGCATATGTTCATTTTCGATTTAAATCAGGCCGGGTGGGTCATTTGGGGTTAGTTGGGGGCATTTCTGTAGTATTTTGGGTTCGGTAATTTCTAAAAAGTGTCCTTATCTCTTATTAGAGGTGTGGATCCGATGTTGAGGGTCGTGACCTTCGAATCGATACCTATTTCGACATATGTTATTTTTCTGTTTAAACCAGACCGGGTGGGTCGTTTGGAGTTATTTGGGGGCATTTCTATACTTTTTTGGGCATGGGATTTTCTCAAAAGTGTCTTGATCTCTTATTAGACGTGTGGATGCGTTTTTGAGGGTCGTGACCTTCGAATCGATACCTCATTTGACATATGTTTATTTTAGGTTTAAACCAGACCGGGTGGGTCGTTAGGGGTTATTTTGGGGCATTTCTGTACTTTTTTGGGTTTGGGATTCCCTAAAAAGTGTCGTTATCTCTTATTAGTGGATGCGATGTTGAGGGTCGTGACCTTATCAATATTTATTTCGACATTTGTTCATTTTCGGTCAGAACCGGATCGAGTGGGTCGTTAGGAATTATTTGGGGGCATTTCTGTACTTTTTTTGGATTGGGATTTTCTTAAAAAGTGTCATTATCTCTTATTATACGTGTGGATGCTATTTTGAGGGTTGTGACCTGCGAATCGATACCTATTTCGACATATGTTCATTTTCGATTTAAACCACACCAGGTGGGTCGTTTGGGGTTATGTGGGGGCATTTCGTTACTTTTTGGGGTTTGGGATTTTCTAAAAGGTGTCCTTATCTCTAATTAGATGTGTGGATGCTATGTTGAGGGTCGTGACCTTCGAATCGATACGTATTTCGGCATATGTTCATTTTCGATTTAAACCAGACCAAGTGGGTCGTTTGGGGTTATTTGGGGCATTTCAGTAGTTTTTTGGGTTTGGTATTTTCTAAAAAGTGTTCTTATCTCTTGTTTGATGTGTGGATGCGATGTTGAGGGTCGTGACCATCGAATCGATACCTATTTGACAAATGTTCATTTTCAGTTTAAACTAGAACGGGTGGGACGTTTGGGGTAATTTGGGGGCATTGTTGTACTCTTATGGGTTTGGTATTTTCTAAAAAAATCCTTATCTCTAATTAGACGTGTGGATTCGATGTTGAGGGTCGTGACCTTTCGAGCCGATACCTATTTCGACATATGTTGATTTTCGATTTAAACCAGATCGGGTGGTTGTTTCGGGATATTTGATGGCATTTATGTACTTTTATGGGTTTGGGATTTTCGAAAAGCATCCTTATCTGTTATTAAACGTGTGGATGTGATGTTGAGCGTCGTGACCTTCGAATTGGTACCTATTTCAACATGTCTATTTTTGGTTTAAACCATACCGGGTGGGTCGTTTGGGGTAAATTGGGGGCATTTCTGTACTTTTTTGGGTTTGGGATTCTCTAAAAAGTGTCGTTATCTCGTAATAGTCGTGTGGACGCGTTGTTGGGGGTCGTGACCTTGGAATCGATTCCTATTTCGGCATCCATTCATTTTTCATTTAAATCAAACTGGGTGGGTCGTTTGGTACTATTTGAGGGCATTTCTGTACTTTTTTGGGTTTGGTATTTTCAAAAAAGTGTCATAATTTCTTATTAGACATGTGAATGCGATGTTGAGGGTCATGACCTTCGAATCAATACCTATTTTGACATATGTTCATTTTCGGTTTAAACCAGACAGGGTGGGGCGTTCGGGGTTATTTGGGGGCATTTCTATACTTTTATGAGTTTGCTATTTTCTAAAAAGTGTCCTTATCCCTTATTAGATGTGTGGATGAGATGTTGAGGGTCATGACCTTCAAATCGATACCTATTTCAGCATATATTCATTTCCGATTTAAACCAGACCGGCTGGGCCATTAGGGCTTATTTGGGGGCATTTGTGTACTTTTTTGGGTTTAGGATTTTCTAAAAATTGTCCTTTTCTCTTGTTAGACGTGTGGATGCTATGTTGAGGGTCGTGACCTTCGAATGGATACCTATTTCGGCATATGTTCATTTTCGGTTTAAACCTGACCGGGTGGGTCGTTTGGGGTTATTTGGGGGCATTTCTGTACTTTTTTGGGCTTGGGATTTTCTCAAAAGTGTCCTTATCTCTTATTAGATGTGTGTATGCGTTTTTTAGGGTCGTGACCTTCGAATCGATACCTATTTTGACATGTTTATTTTCGGTTTAAACCAGACCGGGTGGGTCGTTAGGGGTTATTTGGGGGCATTTCTGTACTTTTTTGGGTTTGGGATTCCCTAAAAAGTGTCCTTATCTCTTATTAGACGTGTGGATGCGATGTTGAGGGTCGTGACCTTATCAATATGTATTTCGGCATATGTTCATTTTCGGTCAGAACCAGACCGAGTGGGTCATTTGGAGTTATTTGGGGGCATTTCTATACTTTTTTTGGATTGGGATTTTCTAAAAAAGTGTCCTTATCTCTTATTAGACGTGTGGATGCGATGTTGAGGGTTGTGACCTGCGAATTGATACCTATTTCGACATATGTTCATTTTCGTTTTAAACCACACCAGGTGGGTCGTTTGGGGTTATGTCGAGGTATTTCGTTACTTTTTGGGTTTGGGATTTTCTAAAAAGTGTCCTTATCTCTAATTAGATGTGTGGATGCTATGTTGAGGGTCGTGACCTTGGAACCGATGCCAATTTCAGCATATGTTCATTTTCGGTTTAAACCAGACCAAGTGGGTCGTTTGGGGTTATTTGGAGGCATTTATGTACCTTTTTGGGTTTAGGATTTTATAAAAATTGTCCTTTTCTCTTATTAGATGTGTGGATGCTATGTTGAGGGTCGTGACCTTCGAATTGATACCTATTTCAGCATTTGTTCATTTTCGGTTTAAACCAGGCCGGGTGGGTCGATTGGGGTTAGTTGGGGGCATTTCTATACTATTTTGGGTTTGGTATTTTCTAAAAAATGTCCTTATCTCTTATTAGAGGTGTGGATGCGATGTTGAAAGTCGTGACCTTCGAATCGATACCTATTTCGGCATATGTTCACTTTCGGTTTAAACTAGACCAGGTGGGTCGTTAGGGGTTATTTGGTGGCATTTCTGTACTTTTTGGTTTTGGGATTCTCTAAAAATTGTCCTTATCTTGTATTAGAAGTGCGGAGACGATGTTGAGGGTCGTGGCCTTAAAATCGGTACCTATTTTGACATATGTTCATTTTCGGTTTAAACCAGACCGGGTGGGTTGTTTTGGGTTATTTGGGGGCATTTCTATACTTTTTTGGGTTTGGGATTTTCTAAAAAGTGTCATTATCTCTTATTAGACGTGTGGATGCGATGTTGAGGGTCGTGACCTTCAAATCGATACCTATTTTGACATATGTTCATTTCCGGTTTAAACCAGACAGGGTGGGTAGTTGGGGATTATTTGGGGGCATTTCTATACTTTTTTGGGCCTTAAATTTTCTGAAAAGTGTCCTTTTCTCTTATCAGACGTGTGGATGCAATGTTGAGGGTTGTATCCTTCGAATCGATACCTATTTCGGCTTATGTTCATTTTCGATTTAAACCAGAAAAAGGTGGGTCGTTAGGGGTATTTAGGGGCATTCCTGTACTTTTTTGGGTTTTGTATTTTTTAAAAGATGTCCTTATCTCTTATTAGATGTGTGGATGCGATATTGCGGGTCGTGACCTTCGATTCAATACCTATTTCGATATATGCTCATTGTCGGTTTAAACCAGACCGGGTGGGTCGTTCGGGATTATTTAGGGGCATTTCTGTACTTTTTTGGGGTTGGTATTTTCTAAAAAGTGTCATTATCTCTTATTAGATGTGTGGATGCGATGTTGAGGGTCATGAACTTTGAATCGATTCCTATTTCGGCATATGTTCATTTTCGGTTTAAACCAGACCGAGTGGGTCATTTGGGGTTATTTGGGGGCATTTCTGTACTTTTTTGGATTTGGTATTTTCTAAAAAGTATCCTTATCTCTTATTAGATGTGTGGATGCGATGTTGAGGGTCGTGACCTACGAATCGACACCTATTTCGACATATGTTCATTTTCAGTTTAAACCAGACCGGGTGGGTCATTTGGGGTTATTTGGGGCCATTTCAGTACTTTTTTGGGTTTGGGATTCTCTAAAAGTTGTCCTTATTTGTTAATAGACGTGTGGATGGGATGTTGAGGGTCGTGACTGTCACACCTGAAACCACCCCCTAGGAGGATTTGGTTGGTGACCCGAATTGCATAACGGCAATCCGCCAAATCCCACGGATCTATAAGCAGTGCTTACGATAATGGAATAACAACCATCTCTTTACCATAGGCAAGATCAGAGTGCAGCAGATAGACCTATTGTTCAATAATAAAAGGAAGCATAGCTATACTGGGAAACAGTGATAATATATACATACAAAAGTTTTACATTTCCCATCAACCCACACACTAAGAAAACAAAGAAACAAAGCTAATAAGTACAGTACTATTTACAAAGACATATACAGAGCGAGCATACCCCAAAAAGATAGAAAAGTAAAACTACAACGACCAAGTCAGAACGGGGATAACTCCAAATAACCCAAAAGGAGTCCCCATGTCAAAAAGATATCATGAACACACTTCAATGGTGTTCATCAACAACCACTAAATATGTGCGCAGGATAGGTATGACCTCCGTCTGGGTCCACACCAATATCATCGTAACAACCAAAAGTCTCCTCCTCGAGATGGCCCGCCATGCCACAGTGGCATCCACCTACAAAATCATCTAAGAAGAACATTGCACAACAGAGTGTGAGCCCCACTGAGCTCATGAGCAAATAACATCAATCATGCATGCACATGCAATCACAATCCACAATTCATAAAATCCTACATGATATGCAAGTCCAGATTTTATTATTAGCCACCTACCATTACTACTAAGTCGGGTCTGTGCCACTACAATCCCCAATACATGTATCCCTGGTGTGGGCTTCTAACCCCTTCCCGCGATACACCTATTGAGTTGTCGGAGAGGACCAGTCAGCCCATGTGCACCATTCCGGTGTTTTATTCATTTCTTTTTCTCTTTTCTCATTTCTGATGGTCGCCCCCACAGGCATCCAACACCTTAACCCCTGTTGGCAAGGGTGCGTGGCACGGGTGATGAAACTCGAGCCCCATGTCTCTATGGCATCGTATGATTCAAGCAGTGTCAATCGTACCCCATAACACTGGCTACCACAGGCCCCATTTCCAAGCCGACTACGACTTCTAGTCTAACATTTACAATCATCATAGAAGAATTCACAATGTTGATCATCAGACAGTCATTATGCAGTGATTTGAGTAATTGAACAGAAGTAAATAACACAACAATTATATTCAATTCTTATTATCAGGCATCAAATCATGATTACATTTACACATTTGATCATATTATTCACTCACCAAGATTTCTGGCTCTAGGTACTCGGTCACAAATTCAGCTCCAAAGAGCTTGTCCAGGTTGTTGTCCTCGAGACAGGATCAAGACCTAGATGTAAAATCAAAAGTTGCCATGTTAAGTTATCGATCTGTCATTAGAAGTCCTAGGATTACCCTAATCTTGCTGGGTTGACCGGGGTTCAATTGGTTCACTCTTGGAATCACTGGGCTATACACTGGGCCTTAGGTCATGTCCCGGTGCATCAACCAATGCAAGTGGCTCAAAGGGCAAAATGGTCATTTCCAGGGTTGTACCTGACCCTAGGCTAGGATATGCTTACAATGCTGTCCACAACTTGTCTGTGCTTTAGGACCAAGCACAGCAGGACTCTCTTTACCTGCAGGGCCCACTAGGGTTCCAAAATATTTTCCAATTAAGGACAGATGCGGGGAAGGGCTTTTTGGTCTTTTCCCACATCCCACAGTGTCCAGGGGGCCATTGGGTGAGATCCCTCATCTCTGTCCACCAAAAGCAGTGATTTTTCACTCATCAAGGCGTCAAGCCTTCGGGCGTTGCTTTGCATCGCCCATGCTGTAGAATCGATGCAGGCTGAGTTTCCAAGGTGGGGCCTGCAAGGCTGGGCTCTAAATGGATCCTTTGCTTGTCAAAGGGGTCCAGTAGCCCCTAAGGTGGCCTACCTCATGGTCCAATTGGTTTCTTCATTAGATCCATCATTAGGTTGACAGTGGTTGCCCAAGTAGCCTAGATGAATAGTGTTTAAGGTTTTGTCTAAGCATGGGAGTTGGTTTCAGCCACATGCAAGGCTGGAATTGCATGCCAAAAGAGGGTCCAAGGCTGCAATCATCTAGGGTTTGATCTCTGCAGCCCTAGCTTGTACCCAGGGTTCCAATTCATAGAGCAAATAGGGCCAACTGGCAGTGCAGGTGGGCACAACCAGGTTTCGGCCACAAATGCAGCAAAATAGAATATTAAAAATGCATAAAGATCTCAGATCTTCCATGCACAAGGTCTGCATGGCAGACCTTCCATGCACAAGGTCTGCATAAACTCCGAAAAATCAAAGAGGGAATGGGAACAACAGGTGTTTATAGATGATTTTATACCTGCACAGAGCCAGGGAGGGCTCCCTTCTTCTCCTTCTTCTTCTTTCTCTCCTTTTTCCTCTCTTTCTCCCCTCTCGATTTCAGTAGATAGCAAGAGCTCTAAATGAGCCCAAGCCAACCTATTTATAGACCCAAGACAAACTGAGGTCTTTTTGGTCCTTAGGCCCCTTTTTAAAAATCAATTTTTAACTTGATTCTGACTAATTCTGGGCTCACTGGTGGGGTCCACAGTGAACCAGGGGTATGAGGTGGTCCCTCAAACTCTCCTCTATCAGTGGAGGGTACCCATGTTCATGTTGGGTAGTCCCCATAATTAAAATAATAAAAAATAATCACAATCAGCCACTGGCAATGTGTCTCGGGCCTTCTTTGCCGATCGCAGAGAATTCCAAAGCAGTGAAATTCAATGGGGCTTACACAGGGTTTGACCCTAAGTCAGGGTATTGTCCCCACATGCCCACTAGGGGATTTTACACACTTTTTCAGAGGTGGGTCCCACCATTATAAGGAGGAGAGAGATTGCCAAGTCATACGTCAGACTGTGAGCCGCATAATTGCAAGGGTCTGCTATCCATCTTCTAACAGGTATATAGGGAAACCTGTTCAAGGTATTCTCACTGTTCTCATTGAGTGGAGTGATGCTCCACAGTGATCCCGGTTGCCTGGCCAGGGGTTCTTGCCCTTCAATAAAAAATCCAACCAATCAGGAGCAGGGTTTGACAGTGACCTTTGAATCGATACCTATTACGGCATTTGTTCATTTTCCATTTAAATTAGACAGGGTAGGTCATTTGGGGTTATTTGGGGGCATTTCTGTACTTTTTTGGGCTTGGGATTTTCTCAAAAGTATCCTTATCTCTTGTTAGACGTGTGGATGCGTTGTTGAGGGTCGTGACCTTCGAATCGATACCTATTTCGACATATGTTTATTTTCAGTTTAAACCAGACTGGGTGGGTCGTTAGGGGTTATTAGGGGGCATTTCTGTACTTTTTTGGGTTTGGGATTCTCTGCAAAGTGTCCTTATCTCCTATTAGACGTGTGGATGCGATGTTGAGGGTCGTGACCTTCGAATCGATACCTATTTCGGCATATGTTCATTGTCGATTTAAACCCAATCGGGTGGGTCGTTTGGGGTTTTTTGGGGGCATTTTTGTACTTTTCTGGGCTGGGGATTTTCTAAAAAGTGTATTTATCTCTTATTAGACGTGTGGATGCGATGTTGAAGGTCGTGACCTTCGAATCGATACCTATTTTGACATTTGTTCATTTTCTCTTTAAACCAGACTGGGTGGGTCGTTTGGGGTTATTTGGGGGCATTTCTGTACTTTTATGGGTTTGGGATTCTTTAAAAAGTGTCCTTATCTCTAATTAGATGTGTGGATGCGATGTTGAGGATCGTGACCTGCGAATCGATACCTATTTCGGCATATATTCATTTCCGATTTAAACCAGACCGGGTGGGTTGTTAGGGGTTATGTGGGGGCATTTAAGTACTTTTTTGGGTTTAGGATTTTCTAAAAATTGTCCTTATCTCTTATTGGACTACTGGATGCTATGTTGAGGGTCGTGACCTTTGAATTGATACCTATTTCTGCATATGTTGGCAGATTGTTCTTCCATTTTGGATCGAGTGAGGAGTAGGCTTCATGGTTGGAAAGCTCGGCTCTTATCCTTTGCAGGGCGGCTTCAACTTTTAAGCTCTGTTCTTCAAGGCTGCTACATTTACTGGTCAGGGATTTTCAGGCTGCCTGGAGCTCTAAAGAATAAGCTGGAATCCATCTTCTCCAACTTCCTTTGGCCTGGCCCGTCTCTTGATCGTAAGGTACATTACATCTCTAGGGATAAGATTTGCAAACCTAAGGCTGAAGGGGGCCTTGGTATTAGGAGAATTTCTGATATGAATATTGCGGGGATATTTAAACAAATTTGGTGGTGGGTCAATACCCGCTACCTAAAGAAAGATTCTATTTGGACTGCAAAGATCCCCCAAAATTGCTCTTGGGTTTGGCGGAAAATCCTCAAATTTAGAGATCACGTTGAGCCACATATCCATCATATTATTGGGAATGGCCAAGCAACTAGACTTTGGTTGGATAATTGGCATCCCAAAGGGGTTTTGATTAAAAGATATGGAGATCGGATCCGTTATGATGTTTGTTCTCACCGGCTTGCCATGGTTTCGGACTTTATTAGGGATGGCCATTGGCATCTGCCCCCTCAGGGTACTTTTGATCTGATAACTATTTCGAGGGATCTCCCTAGTATTCCTATTGTGAGTGGTGAGGAGGATCTTATTGTTTGGAAGGAAACTTCTAATGGTCTCTTTTCTACCAAGTCGGCTTGGGATCTTATTAGAAGTAGTGCAACAAAGGTGGATTGGAATAAGCTTGTTTGGTTTCCTGGTTTTTTTCCTAGGCACTCTTGTACTACCTAGAGGTGCCTGATGGGAGGGTTGCCAACTAAAGACCAACTCATTAGAAGGAATATTGTTGTAGGACAGAATTGCGTCCTGTGTTGGGGAGGTTTGGAGAGCCATGCCCATCTCTTCTTTGCCTGTCCCTTTTCTAATATCATTTGGGATAGGGTTAGCTCTCTGTGTTCTCTCAATGGCAAAGGACCTGCTGCCCTGACTGATGTGGTCAATTGGCTTTCTCATGTGGTTTGTGCTAAAGATAAGATGGATTTTATTCCCAAGCTTGCCTTTTGTGCGACGATTTATCATGTTTGGTGGCAGAGGAATCAACGGCTCTTTAGTAATCAGTCAAGGTCTTATGATAAGATCCTTCAAGACATCAAATTTGATGTTTCCATTAAAGGTTCTCAATGTCCATTATTAGCTGCCCATACTCCTAGGAATCAATTTTTGGTTGACAAGTGGGGGCTCCAAGTGCAGTGGCCCAATTCGGCACCCAAAATCTGTTTCTGGCCAAAGCGCCCTGCTCAATTGATTTCTCTCCATTGTGATGGGTCCTTGAACGGAGATAGAGCTGCTTATGGGGGTCTCATTCGTGATTCCTTAGGAGATCCAATTCTGGCTTATGTTGGTAAAGGGTTGGAAGCTTCGGTTCTTAGCATCGAATTGATAGCTATCCATAGAGGAGTGGTTTTGTGCTTAGAGAGGAACCTCCGTTATATTTCTATCAGATTTGACTCGAAGTTGGTCATGGAGATTGTTACAGATGTGATTAGCTGCCCCTGGAATGTTTATGCTTTGAAGTACCAGATCATCTCTAGGTTGGACCAGTTGGCTCGCTATGAAGTGAGGCATGTTTGGAGAGAACTGAACCAACCGGCGGACTTTATTGCTTCCATAAATAGTGGGGATGGAAAAACTATTACGTATCCTCAAGAGTTTCATGAGGACCTGATGCGGCTAATTCATGATGATTCTGTTGGTAAGGCCCAGTTTAGGCCTCCATAATTGGGTTTGAGTGGTTCTCCTTGAATATCCGAGGGGTTTGTCCTCGGGGGTGTGGGGTCTCTTTCTCCTCCTTAGGTCTGTCTAAGGGGTGTCAGTAGGTTCCCTTCTCTTGTATCTTTCTTTTCTTCTTCTATACATTCACAAATTACTTATCGAAAAAAAAAATGTTCATTTTCGGTTTAAACCTGACCGGGTGGGTCATTTGGGGTTATTTGGGGGCATTTCTGTACTTTCTTTGGGTTTGGGATTCTCTAAAAAGTGTCCATATCTCTTATCAGACGTGTGGATGCAATGTTGAGGGGTTTGACCAACGAATCGATACCTATTTCGACATATGTTCATTTTCGATTTAAACAAGACTAGGTGGGTCATTTGGGGTTATGTGGGGGCATTTCTATACTTTTTTGGGTTTGGGATTTTCTAAACAGTGTCCTTATCTCTAATTTGATGTGTGGATGCAATGGTGAGGGTCGTGACCTTCGAATCGATACCTATTTCAACATATCTTCATTTTCAGTTTAAACCAGAACAGGTGGGTCGTTTTGGGTTATTTGGGGGCAATTCTGTAGTTTTTTGGGTTTGGATTCTCCAAAAATTGTGCTTATCTCTTATTTGAATTGTGGATGCTATGTTGAGGGTCGTGACTTTCGAATCGATACCTATTTCGGTATATGTTGATTTTCGATTTAAACCAGACCAAGTGGGTCGTTTGGGGTTATTTAGGGGCATTTCTGTACTTTTTTGGGTTTGGTATTTCCTACAAAGTGTCCTTATCTCTTGTTTGATGTGTGGATGCGATGTTGAGAATCGTGACCTTCGAATCGATACCTATTTTAACAAATGTTCATTTTCGGTTTAAACCAGACCGGGTGTGTCGTTTGGGGTTATTTGGGGGCATTTCTGTAATTTTTTGGGTTTGGTAGTTTCTAAAAAATTTCCTTATCTCTTATTAGACGTGTGGATTCGATGTTGAGGGTCGTGACCTTCGAATCGATACATATTTTGACATATGTTGATTTTTGGATTAAACTAGACCGGGTGGTTGGTTGGGGATATTTGGGGGCATTTCTGTACGTTTTTGGGTTTTGGATTTTTGAAAAAGTGTCCTTGTCTCTTATTAGATGTGTGGATGTGATGTTGAGGGTTGTGACCTACAAATTGATTCCTATTTCGGTATCTGTTCATTTTTCGTTTAAATCAAACTAGGTGGGACGTTTGGGGTTATTTGAGGCCATTTTCGTACTTTTTTGGGTTTGGTATTTTTGAAAAAGTGTCCTTATCTCTTACTGGACATGTGGATGCGATGTTGAGGGTCGTGGCCTTCGAATCGATACCTATTTCGACATATGTTCATTTTTGGTTTAAACCAGACCGGGTGGGGCGGTCGAGGTTATTTGGGGGCATTTCTGTACTTTTATGGGTTTGGGATTTTCTAAAAAGTGTCCTTATCTCTTATTACACGTGTGGATACGATGTTGAGGGTCGTGAACATCGAATCGATACCTATTTTGGCTGATGTTCATTTTCGATTTAAACCAGACAGGGTGGGTCCTTTGGGGTTATTTGGGGGCTTTACTATAGTTTTTTGGGTTTTGTGTGTTCTAAAAGGTGTCCTTATCTCTTATTAGAAGTGCGGATGCGATGTTGAGGGTCGCGACCTTCGAATCGATACCTATTTCGGCATATGTTCATTGTCGGTTTAAACCCGACTGGGTGGGTCGTTTGGGGTTATTTGGGGGCATTTTTGTACTTTTTTAGGATTGGGATTTTCTAAAAAGTGTCTTTATCTCTTATTACACGTGTGGATGCGATGTTGAAGGTCGTGACCTTCGAATCGATACCTATTTCGACATTTGTTCATATTCGCTTTAAACCAGACTGGGTGGGTCGTTTGGGGTTATTTGGGGGCATTTCTGTACTTTTTTGGGTTTGGCATTCTCAAAAAAGTGTCATTATCTCTTATTGGATGTGTGGATGCCATGTTGAGGGTCGTGACCTTCGGATCAATACGTAATTTGAAATATGTTCATTTCTGGTCCGAACCAGACAAGGTGGATTGTTCGGGGTTATTTGGGGGCATTTCTGTACTTTTTGGGTTCAAAATTTTCTAAAAAGTGTCCTTATCTCTTTTTAGATGTGTGGATGCGATGTTGAGGGTTGTGACCTGCGAATCGATACCTATTTTGACATACGTTCATTTTTAGTTTAAACTAGACCAGGTGGTTCGTTTGGGGTTATTTGGGGGCATTTCTGTACTTTTATGGGTTTGGTATTTTCTAAAAAGTGTCATTATCCCTTATTAAACATGTGGATGCGATTCACTAGGTCGTGACCTTCGAATCGATACCTATTTCGGCATATATTCATTTCCGATTTAAACAAGACCGGGTGGGTCCTTAGGGGTTATTTGGGAGCATGTTTGTACTTTTTTTTGGGTTTAGGATTTTCTAAAAATTGTCATT
>NW_025317679.1:0-40072 GCF_018873765.1 Telopea speciosissima
ACCAAACCGGATGGGTCGTTTGGCGTTATTTGGGGGCATTTCTATAATTTTTTGGGTTTTGGATGTTCTAAAAATGTCGTTATCTCTTATTAGACGTGTGGCGGCGTTGTTAAGGGTTGTGACCTTCGAATCGATACCTATTTCGACATATGTTCATTTTTAGTTTAAACAAGATCGGGTGGGTCGTTTGGGATTATTTGGGGGCATTTTTGTACTTTTTTAGGTTTTGTATGCTCTAAAATGTGTGCTTATCTCTTATTACACGTGTCGATAAGAAATTGTGGGTCATGACCTTTGTATCGATACCAATTTCGGCAAATGTTCATGTTCGGTTTAAACTAGACCGGGTTAGTCGTTTGGGGTTATTTGGGTACATTTCTGTACTTTTTTGGGTTTGGGATGTTCTAAAAAGTCTCCTTATCTCTTATTAGACGTGTGGATGCGAAGTTGAGGGTCGTGACCTTGGAATCGATACCTATTTGGGCATATGTTTATTTTCGGTTTAAACAAGATTGAGTAGATCATTTGGGGTTATTTGGGGGCATTTTTGTACTCTTTTTGGGTTTGGGATGTTCTAAAATTTGTCCTTATCTCTTATTACACGTGTGGATATGAAGTTGAGGGCCATGACCTTCATTTGGATACAAATTTTGACGAATGTTCATTTTTAGTTTAAACCAGATCGGGTGGGTCGTTTGGGGTTATTTGAAGGCATTTCTGTACTTTTTTGGGTTTGGGATGTTCTAAAAAGTGTCATTATCTCTTATTAGACGTGTAGATGCGATGTCGAGTGTCGTGACCTTCCAATCAATACCTATTTCAACATATGTTCATTTTTGGTTTAAACCAAACCGTGTGGGTCGTTTGGCGTTATTTGGGGGCATTTCTATACTTTTTTGGGTTTCGGATGTTCTAAAAAATGTCCTTACCTCTTATTAGATGTGTGGCGGTGTTGTTAAGGGTTGTGACCATCGAATCGATACCTATTTCGACATATGTTCATTTTTAATTTAAATAAGACCGGGTGGGTCGTTTGGGATTATTTGGGGGCATTTCTGTACTTTTTTAGGTTTTGTATGTTCTAAAATGTGTCCTTATCTCTTATTACACGTGTGGATAAGAAATTGTGGGTCATGACCTTCGTATCGATACTAATTTTGACAAATGTTCATGTTCGGTTTAAACTAGATTGGTTGGGTCGTTTGGGGTTATTTGGGGACATTTCTGTACTTTTTTAGGGTTTGGGATGTTCTAAAATGTGTCCTCATCTCTTACTAGATGTGTGGATGCAATGCTATGGGTTATGACCTTTGAATTGATACCTATTTCGACATGTGTTCATTTTCGGTTTAAACCAGACCGGGTGGGCCGTTTGGGGTTATTTTGTGGTATTTCTGTACTTTTTTGGGTTTGGGATGCTCTAAAAGGTGTCCTTATCTCTTACTAGACGTGTGGATGCGATGTTGACGGTCGTTTATGGATGCGATGTTGACGGTCGTAACCTTCGAATCGATACCAATTTAGACAAATGTTCATTTTCGGTTTAAACCAGACCGGGTGGGTTGTTTGTGGTTATTTGGGTCCATTTCTGACCTTTTTTGGGTTTGGGATGTTCTAAAATGTCTCCTCATCTCTTATTAGATGTGTAGATGCGATGTTGAGGGTCGTGACTTTCGAATTGATAGCTATTTCGATAAATGTTAGTTTTCGGTTTAAACCAGACCGGGTGGGTCGTTTGGGGTTATTTGAGAGCATTTTTGAACTTTTTTGGGTTTGGGATGTTCTAAAATGTGTCCTCATTTCTTATTAGATGTGTAGATGCAATGTTGAGGGTCGTGACCTTCGAATTGATAGCGATTTCGACAAATGTTCATTTTCGGTTTAAACCAAATCGGGCGGGTCTTTTGGCGTTATTTGGGGCCATTTCTGTACTTTTTTGGGTTTCGGATGTTCTAAAAAATGTCCTTATCTCTTATTAGACATGGGGAAGCGTTGTTAAGGGTTGTGACATTTGAATCGATGCCTATTACGACATTTGTTCATTTTCGGTTTAAACCAAACCGGGTGGGTCGTTTGGGGTTATTTTGGGGTATTTCTGTTCTTTTTTGGTTTTAGGATGTTCTAAAAAGTGTCCTTATCTCTTATTAGACGTGCGGATGCGATGTTGAGGGTCGTGACCTTCGAATCGATACTTATTTCGACATATGTTCATTTTCGGTTCAAACCAAATCGGGTGGGTCATTTGGCATTATTTGGGGGCATTTCAGTGCTTTTGTGGGTTTCGGATGTTCTAAAAAATGTCTTTATCTCTTATTAGACGTGTGGATGCACTGTTAAGGGTCATGACCTTCGAATCGATACCTATTTCGATATTTGTTCATTTTCGGTTTGAACTAAATTGGGTGTGTCATTTGGGGTTATTTGGTGGTATTTCTGTACTTTTTTGGGTTTGGGATATTCTAAAATGTTTCCTTATCTCTTATTTCATGTGTGGATATGAAGTTGAGGGTCGTGACGTTCGAAGCGATACCTATTTCGGCATATGTTCATTTTCGGTTCGAACGAGACTGGGTGGGTGGTTTGGGGTTTTTTGGGGGCGTTCCTGTACTTTTTTGGGTTTGGGATTTTCTAAAAAGTGTCCCTATCTCTCATAAGACGTGTAGATGCGATGTTGAGGGTTGTGACCTTTGAATGGCTACCTATTTCGACATATGTTCATTTTCGATTTAAACCGGACCGGGTGGATCTTTTGGGGTTATTTGGGGGAATTTCTGTAGTTTTTTGGGTTTTGAACGTTCTAAAAAGTGTCCTTATCTCTTCATAGAGGTGTGGATGCGATGTCGAGGGTCGTAACCTTCGAATCGATACCTATTTTGACTTATGTTCATTTGCGGTTTAAACTAGATCGGGTGGGTCGTTTGGGGTTGTTTGGGGCCATTTCTGTATTTTTTTGGGTTTGGGATTTTCTAAAAAGTGTCCTTATCTCTTATTAGACGTGTAGATGCGATGTTGAGAGTCGTGACCTTGGAATCGATACCGATTTCGACATATGTTCGTTTTCTGTTTAAACAAGACCGAGTGGGTCGTTTGGGGTTATTTGGGTGCATTTCTGTGCTTTTTTGGGTTTGGGATGTTCTAAAATGTGTCCTTATCTCTTATTACACGTGTGGATATGAAGTGGAGGGTCATGACCTTCGTATCGATACCAATTTAGACAAAGGTTTATTTTTTGTTTAAACCAGACCGGGTGGGTCGTTTGGGGTTATTTGGGAGCATTTCTGAACTTTTTTGCGTTTGGAATGTTCTGTAATGTGACCTCATCTCTTATAGATGTGTCGATGCGATGTTGAGGGTCGTGACCTTCGAATTGATACCTATTTCGATAAATGTTCATTTTCGGTTTAAACCAGACCGGGTAGGTCGTTTGGGGTTATTTGGGAGGATTTCTTAACTTTTTTGGGTTTGGGATGTTCTAAAATGTGTTCTCATCTCTTATTAGATGTGTAGATGCGATGTTGAGGGTCGTGACCTTCGAATTGATAGCTATTTCGACAAATGTTCATTTTCGGTTTAAACCAAATAGGGTGGGTCGGTTGGCGTTATTTGGGGGCATTTCTGTACTTTTTTGGGTTTCGAATGTTCTAAAAAATGTCCTTATCTCTTATTAGACATGTGGATTCGTTGTTAAGAGTCGTGACCTTCAAATCGATACCTATTTTGACATATGTTGATTTTCGGTTTAAACCAAACCGGGTGGGTCGTTTGGCGTTATTTGGGGGCATTTCTATCCTTTTTTGGGTTTCGGATGTTCTAACAAATGTCAATATCTCTTATTAGGCGTGTGGATGCCGTGTTAAGGGTCGTGACCTTCAAATCGATACCTGTTTTGACATTTGTTCATTTTCGGTTTAAACCAAATCGGGTGGGTCATTTTGGGGTTATTTTGGGGACATTTCTGTACTTTTTTAGGTTTGGGATGTTCTAAAAAGTGTCCTTATCTCTTATTAGACGTGCGTATGCGATGTTTAGTGCCGTGACCTTGGAATCGATACTTATTTTGACATATGTTCATTTTCGATTTAAACCAAATCGGGTGGGTCATTTGGCATTATTTGGGGGCATTTCTGTACTTTTTTGGGTTTCGGAGTTCTAAAAAATGTCCTTTTCTCTTATTAGACGTGTGGATGCATTGTTAAGGGCCATGACCTTCGAATCAATACCTGTTTTGACATTTGTTCATTTTCGATTTGAACTAAACCGGGTGGCTCATTTGGGGTTATTTTGGGGGTATTTCTATACTTTTTTGGGTTTGGGATCTTCTAAAATGTGTCCTTATCTTTTATTACATGTGTGGATATGAAGTTGAAGGTCGTGACATTCGTAGCGATACCTATTTTGGCATATGTTCATTTTTGGTTCGAACGAGACTGGGTGGGTGGTTTGGTGTTATTTGGGGGTGTTCCTGTACTTTTTTGGGTTTGGGATGTTCTAAAAAGTGTCCCTGTCTCTCATAGGACGTGTGGATGTGATGTTGAGGGTTGTGACCTTTGAATTGATACTTATTTTGACATATGTTCATTTTCGATTTAAACCGGACCGGGTGGGTCATTTGGGTTATTTGGGGGCATTTCTATCATTTTGTGGGTTTTGGATGTTCTAAAAAGTGTCCTTATCTATTCTTAGAGGTGTGGATGCGATGTCGAGGGTCGTAACCTTCGAATTGATACCTATTTCGACTTATGTTCATTTACGATTTAAACCAGATCGGATGGGTCGTTTGGGGTTGATTGGGGGCATTTTTGTACTTCTTTGGGTTTGCGATGTTCTAAAAAGTGTCCTTATCTCTTACTAGACGTGTGGATGCGATGTTGAGGGTCGTGACCTTGGAATCGATACCTATTTCGACATATGTTCATTTTTTATTTAAACAAGATCGAGTGGATCATTTGGGGTTATTTGGGGGCATTTCTATACTTTTTTGGGTTTGGGATGTTCTAAAATTTGTCCTTATCTCTTATTACACATGTGGATATGAAGTTGAGGGTCGTGACCTTCGTATCGATACCAATTTAGACAAATGTACATTTTCGGTTTAAACCAGACCGGGTGGGTCGTTTGGTGTTATTTGGGGGCATTTTTGTACTTTTTTGGGTTTGGGATGTTTTAAAATGTGTCCTTATCTCTTATTACAGGTGTGGATATGAAGTTAAGGGCCATGACCTTCGTACCGATATAAATTTCGACGAATGTTCAGTTTCGGTTTAAACCAGATCGGGTGGGTCGTTTGGAGTTATTTGGGGGCATTTCTGTACTTTTTTGGGTTTGGGATGTTCTAAAAAGTGTCATTATCTCTTATTAGAAGTGTAGATGCGATGTTGAGGGTTGACCTTTGAATAGATACCTATTTTGACATAAGTTCATTTTCGATTTAAACCAAACCGGGTGTGTCCTTTGTCATTATTTGGGGGCATTTCTATACTTTTTTGGGTTTTGGATGTTTTAAAAATGTCCTTATCTCTTATAAGACGTGTGGCGGCGTTATTAAGGGTTGTGACCTTCAAATCGATTCCTATTTCGACATATGTTCATTTTCGATTTAAACAAGACCTGGTTGGTCGTTTGGGATTATTTGGGGGCATTTTTGTACTTTTTTGAGTTTTGTATGTTCTAAAATGTGTCCATATCTCTTATTACACGTGTGGATAAGAAGTTGAGGGTCATGACCTTCGTATCGATACCACTTTCGACAAATGTTCATTTTTTATTTAAACTAGACCGGGTGAGTCGTTTGGGAGCATTTATGTATTTTTTATGGTTTGGGATGTTCTAAAATGTGTCCTCATCTCTTATTGGATGTGTGGATGCAATGTTGAGGGTCGTGACCTTAGAATTGATACCTATTTTGACTTGTGTTTATTTTCGGTTTAAACCTATCTGGGTGGATCGTTTGGAGTTATTTGGGGGCATTTCTGTAGTTTTTTGGGTTTTGGACGTTCTAAAAAGTGTCCTTATCTCTTCTTAGAGGTGTGGACGTGATGTCAAGGGTCGTAACCTTCGAATTGTTACCTATTTTGACTTATGTTCATTTGCAATTTAAACTAGACCGGGTGGGTCGTTTGGTGTTATTTGGGGCCATTTCTATACTTTTTTGGGTTTGGGATTTTCTAAAAGGTGTCCTTATCTCTTATTAGACGTGTCGTATCGATACCACTTTCGGCAAATGTTCGTATTCGGTTTAAACTAGACCGGGTGGGTCGTTTGGGGTTATTTGGGGGCATTTCTGTATTTTTTAGGGTTTGGGATGTTCTAAAATGTGTCCTCATCTCTTATTGGATGTGTGGATGCAATGTTGAGGGTCGTGACCTTAGAATTGATACCTATTTTGACATGTGTTCATTTTCGGTTTAAACCTGTCTGGGTGGATCGTTTGGAGTTATTTGGGGGCATTTCTGTAGTTTTTTGGGTTTTGGATGTTCTAAAAAGTGTCCTTATCTCTTCATAGAGGTGTGGATGCGATGTCGAGGGTCGTAACCTTCGAATCGATACCTATTTTGACTTATGTTCATTTGCGGTTTAAACTAGATCGGGTGGGTCGTTTGGGGTTGTTTGGGGCCATTTCTGTATTTTTTTGGGTTTGGGATTTTCTAAAAAGTGTCCTTATCTCTTATTAGACGTGTAGATGCGATGTTGAGAGTCGTGACCTTGGAATCGATACCGATTTCGACATATATTCGTTTTCTGTTTAAACAAGACCGAGTGGGTCGTTTGGGGTTATTTGGGTGCATTTCTGTGCTTTTTTGGGTTTGGGATGTTCTAAAATGTGTCCTTATCTCTTATTACACGTGTGGATATGAAGTGGAGGGTCATGACCTTCGTATCGATACCAATTTAGACAAAGGTTTATTTTTTGTTTAAACCAGACCGGGTGGGTCGTTTGGGGTTATTTGGGAGCATTTCTGAACTTTTTTGCGTTTGGAATGTTCTGTAATGTGACCTCATCTCTTATAGATGTGTCGATGCGATGTTGAGGGTCGTGACCTTCGAATTGATACCTATTTCGATAAATGTTCATTTTCGGTTTAAACTAGACCGGGTAGGTCGTTTGGGGTTATTTGGGAGGATTTCTTAACTTTTTTGGGTTTGGGATGTTCTAAAATGTGTTCTCATCTCTTATTAGATGTGTAGATGCGATGTTGAGGGTCGTGACCTTCGAATTGATAGCTATTTCGACAAATGTTCATTTTCGGTTTAAACCAAACCGGGTGGGTCGTTTGGCGTTATTTGGGGGCATTTCTGTACTTTTTTGGGTTTCGAATGTTCTAAAAAATGTCCTTATCTCTTATTAGACATGTGGATTCGTTGTTAAGAGTCGTGACCTTCAAATCGATACCTATTTTGACATATGTTGATTTTCGGTTTAAACCAAACCGGGTGGGTCGTTTGGCGTTATTTGGGGGCATTTCTATCCTTTTTTGGGTTTCGGATGTTCTAACAAATGTCAATATCTCTTATTAGGCGTGTGGATGCCGTGTTAAGGGTCGTGACCTTCAAATCGATACCTGTTTTGACATTTGTTCATTTTCGGTTTAAACCAAATCAGGTGGGTCATTTTGGGGTTATTTTGGGGACATTTCTGTACTTTTTTAGGTTTGGGATGTTCTAAAAAGTGTCCTTATCTCTTATTAGACGTGCGTATGCGATGTTTAGTGCCGTGACCTTGGAATCGATACTTATTTTGACATATGTTCATTTTCGATTTAAACCAAACCGGGTGGGTCATTTGGCATTATTTGGGGGCATTTCTGTACTTTTTTGGGTTTCGGAGTTCTAAAAAATGTCCTTTTCTCTTATTAGACGTGTGGATGCATTGTTAAGGGCCATGACCTTCGAATCAATACCTGTTTTGACATTTGTTCATTTTCGATTTGAACTAAACCGGGTGGCTCATTTGGGGTTATTTTGGGGGTATTTCTATACTTTTTTGGGTTTGGGATCTTCTAAAATGTGTCCTTATCTTTTATTACATGTGTGGATATGAAGTTAGAGGTGTGGACGTGATGTCAAGGGTCGTAACCTTCGAATCGTTACCTATTTTGACTTATGTTCATTTGCAATTTAAACTAGACCGGGTGGGTCGTTTGGTGTTATTTGGGGCCATTTCTATACTTTTTTGGGTTTGGGATTTTCTAAAAGGTGTCCTTATCTCTTATTAGACGTGTCGTATCGATACCACTTTCGGCAAATGTTCGTATTCGGTTTAAACTAGACCGGGTGGGTCGTTTGGGGTTATTTGGGGGCATTTCTGTATTTTTTAGGGTTTGGGATGTTCTAAAATGTGTCCTCATCTCTTATTGGATGTGTGGATGCAATGTTGAGGGTCGTGACCTTAGAATTGATACCTATTTTGACATGTGTTCATTTTCGGTTTAAACCTGTCTGGGTGGATCGTTTGGAGTTATTTGGGGGCATTTCTGTAGTTTTTTTGGTTTTGGACGTTCTAAAAAGTGTCCTTATCTCTTCTTAGAGGTGTGGACGTGATGTCAAGGGTCGTAACCTTCGAATCGGTACCTATTTCGACTTATGTTCATTTGCAATTTAAACTAGATCGGGTGGGTCATTTGGGGTTGTTTGGGGCCATTTCTATACTTTTTTGGGTTTGGGTTTTCTAAAAAGTGTCCTTATCTCTTATTAGACGTGTAGATGCGATGTTGAGAGTTGTGACCTTGGAATCGATACCTATTTCGACATATGTTCATTTTCTGTTTAAACAAGACCGAGTGGGTCGTTTGGGTTATTTGGGGGCATTTCCGTGTTTTTTTGGGTTTGGGATGCTCTAAAATGTGTCCTTATCTGTTATTACACGTGTGAATATGAAGTTGAGGGTCGTGACGTTCGTATCAATACCAATTTAGACAAATGTTAATTTTCGGTTTAAATCAGACCGGGTGGGTCGTTTGGGGTTATTTGGGAGCATTTCTGAACTTTTTTGGTTTTGGGATGTTTTAAACAGTGTCCTTATTTTTTATTAGACGTGAGGATGCGATGTTGAGGGTCATGACCTTTGAATCGATACTTATTTCGACATATGTTCATTTTCGATTTAAACCAAACCGGGTGGGTCATTTGGCGTTATTTGGGGGCATTTCTATACTTTTTTGGGTTTCGGATGTTCTAAAAAATGTCCTTATCTCTTATTAGACGTGTGGATGCAATGTTAAGGGTCGTGACCTTCAAATCGATACCTGTTTCGACATTTGTTCATTTTTGGTTTAAACCAAACAGGGTGAGTCATTTTCGGGTTATTTGGGGGCATTTCTATACTTTTTTAGGTTTCGGATGTTTTAAAAAGTGTCCTTATCTCTTATTAGACGTGCGGATGCGATGTTGAGGGTCGTGACCTTCGAATTGATACTTATTTCGACATATGTTTATTTTCAGTTTAAACCAAACCGAGTGGGTCATTTGGCATTATTTGGGGGCTTTTCTGTACTTTTTGGGGTTTTGGAGTTCTAAAAAATGTCCTTATCTCATTTTTTAGACTTGTGGATGCATTGTTAAGGGTCATGACCTTCGAATCAATACCTATTTTGACATTTGTTCATTTTCGATTTGAACTAAACCGGGTGGGTCATTTAGGGTTATTTGGGGGTATTTCTATACTTTTTTGGGTTTGGGATCTTCTAAAATGTGTCCTTATCTCTTATTACATGTGTGGATATGAAGTTGAAGGGCGTGACATTCGTAGCGATACCTATTTTGGCATATGTTCATTTTCGGTTCGAACGGGACTGGGTGGGTGGTTTGGTGTTATTTGGGGGTGTTCCCATACTTTTTTGGGTTTGGGATGTTCTAAAAAGTGTCCCTATCTCTCATAGGGCGTGTGGATTCGATGTTGAGGGTTGTGACCTTTGAATTGATACCTATTTTGACATATGTTCATTTTTTATTTAAACCGGACCGGGTGGGTCGTTTAGGGTTATTTGGGGGCATTTCTATCGTTTTTTGGATTTTGGATGTTCTAAAAAGTGTCCTTATCTCTTCTCAGAGGTGTGGATACGATGTCGAGGGTCATAACCATCGAATCGATAACTATTTCGACTTATGTTCATTTGCGGTTTAAACCAGACCGGGTGGGTCGTTTGGGGTTGATTGGGGGCATTTCTGTACTTCTTTGGGTTTGCGATGTTCTAAAAAGTTGCCTTATCTCTTACTAGATGTGTGGATGGGATGTTGAGGGTCGTGACCTTGGAATCGATACCTATTTCGACATATGTTCATTTTCGATTTAAACAAGATCGAGTGGATCATTTGGGGTTATTTGGGGGCATTTTTGTACTTTTTTGGGTTAGGGATGTTCTAAAATTTGTCCTTATCTCTTATTACACGTGTGGATATGAAGTTGAGGGTCGTGACCTTCGTATCGATACCAATTCATTTTCGGTTTAAACCAGACCGGGTGGGTCGTTTGGTGTTATTTGGGGGCATTTCTGTACTTTTTTGGGTTTGGGATGTTCTAAAATGTGTCCTTATCTCTTATTACAGGTGTAGATATGAAGTTGAGGGCCATGACCTTCGTACCGATATAAATTTTTACGAATGTTTAGTTTCGGTTTAAACCAGATAGGGTGGGTCGTTTGGAGTTATTTGGGGGCATTTCTGTACTTTTTTGGGTTTGGGATGTTCTAAAAAGTGTCATTATCTCTTATTAGAAGTGTAGATGCGATGTTGAGGGTTGACCTTCGAATAGATACCTATTTCGACATAAGTTCATTTTCGATTTAAACCAAACCGGGTGTGTCCTTTGTCAGTATTTGGGGGCATTTCTATACTTTTTTGGATTTCGGATGTTCTAAAAATGTCCTTATCTTTAATAAGACATGTGGCGGCGTTGTTAAGGGTTGTGACCTTCGAATCGATTCCTATTTCGACATATGTTCATTTTCGGTTTAAACAAGACCTGGTTGGTCGTTTGGGATTATTTGGGGGCATTTCTGTACTTTTTTGAGTTTTGTATGTTCTAAAATGTGTCCATATCTCTTATTACACGTGTGGATAAGAAGTTGAGGGTCATGACGTTCGTATCAATACCAATTTAGACAAATGTTAATTTTCGGTTTAAACCAGACCGGGTGGGTCGTTTGAGGTTATTTGGGAGCATTTCTAAACTTTTTTGGGTTTGGGATGTTCTATAATGTGTCCTCATCTCTTATTAGGTGTAGATACGATGTTGAGGGTCGTGACCTTCGAATTGATACCTATTTTGACAAATGTTCATTTTTGATTTAAACCATACCGGGTGGGTCGTTTGGGGTTATTTGGGAGCATTTCTGAACTTTTTTGGGTTTGGAATGTTCTAAAATGTGTCCTCATCTCTTATTAGATGTGTAGATGCGATGTTGAGGGTCGTGACCTTCGAATTGCTAGCTATTTCGGCAAATGTTCATTTTCGGTTTAAACCAAATCGGGTGGGTCGTTTGGCGTTATTTGGGGGCATTTCTATACTTTTTTGGGTTTCGGATGTTCTAAAAATTGTTCTTATCTCTTATTAGATGTGTGGATGCGTTGTTAAGGGTCGTGACCTTCAAATCGATACCTATTTCGACATTTGTTCGTTTTCGGTTTAAACCAAACCGGGTGGGTCGTTTGGGGTTATTTTGTGGGATTTTTGTTCTTTTTTGGTTTTGGGATGTTCTAAAAAGTGTCCTTATCTTTTATTAGACGTGAGGATGCGATGTTGAGGGTCATGACCTTCGAATCGATACTTATTTCAACATATATTCATTTTTGGTTTAAACCAAACTGGGTGGGTCGTTTGGCTTTATTTGGGGGCATTTCTATACTTTTTTGGGTTTCGGATGTTCTAAAAAATGTCCTTATATCTTATTAGACGTGTGGATGCAATGTTAAGGGTCGTGACCTTCAAATCGATACCTGTTTCGACATTTGTTCATTTTCGGTTTAAACCAAACAGGGTGAGTCGTTTTGGGGTTATTTGGGGGCATTTCTGTACTTTTTTGGGTTTCGGATGTTCTAAAAAGTGTCCTTATCTCTTATTAGACGTGCGGATGCGATGTTGAGGGTCGTGACCTTCGAATCGATACTTATTTCGACATATGTTTATTTTTTGTTTAAACCAAACCGGGTGGGTCATTTGGCATTATTTGGGGGCATTTCTGTACTTTTTGGGGTATCGGAGTTCTAAAATATGTCCTTATCTCTTATTTTAGACGTGTGGATGCATTGTTAAGGGTCATGACCTTCGAATCATGACCTTTAAACTATACCGGGTTGGTCGTTTGGGGTTATTTGAGGACATTTCTGTACTTTTTTGGGTTTGGGATGTTCTAAAAAGTCTCCTTATCTCTTATTAGACGTGTGGATGCGATGTTGAGGGTTGTGACCTTGGAATCGATACCTATTTCGGTATATGTTCATTTTCGATTTAAACAAGATTGAGTGGATCATTTGGGGTTATTTGGGGGCATTTTTGTAGTTTTTAGGGTTTGGGATGGTCTAAAATTTGTCCTTATCTCTTATTACACGTGTGGATATGAAGTTGAGGGCCATGACCTTCGTTTCGATACAAATTTTGACGAATGTTCATTTTCAGTTTAAACCAGATCGGGTGGGTCGTTTTGGGTTATTTGAAGGCATTTCTGTACTTTTTTGGGTTTGGGATGTTCTAAAAAGTGTCATTATCTCTTGTTAGACGTGTAGATGCGATGTTGAGAATCCATACCTATTTCGACATATGTTCATTTTTGGTTTAAACCAAACCGGGTGGGTCGTTTGGCGTTATTTTGGGGCATTTCTGTACTTTTTTGGGTTTTGGATGTTCTAAAAAATGTCCTTGTCTCTTATTAGACATGTCGCGGCGTTGTTCAGGGTTGTGTCCTTCGAATTGATATCTATTTTGACATATGTTCATTTTCCGTTTAAACATGACCGGGTGGGACCTTTGGAATTATTTGGGGGCATTTCTTTACTTTTTTAGGTTTTTTATGTTCTAAAATGTGTCCTTATCTCTTATTTCACGTGTGGATAAGAAGTTGTGCGTCAACCCTCGTATCGATACCAATTTTGATAAATGTTCATGTTCGGTTTAAACTAGATCGGGTGGGTCGTTAGGGGTTATTTGGGGACATTTCTATACTTTTTAGGGTTTGGGATGTTCTAAAATTTGTCATTATCTCTTATTACACGTGTGGATATGAAGTTGAGGGCCATGACCTTCGTTTCGATACAAATTTTGACGAATGTTCATTTTCAGTTTAAACCAGATCGGGTGGGTCGTTTTGGGTTATTTGAAGGCATTTCTGTACTTTTTTGGGTTTGGGATGTTCTAAAAAGTGTCATTATCTCTTGTTAGACGTGTAGATGAGATGTTGAGGGTCGTGACCTTCGAATCCATACCTATTTCGACATATGTTCATTTTCGGTTTAAACCAAAACGTGTGGGTCGTTTGGCATTATTTTGGGGCATTTCTATACTTTTTTAGGTTTTGGATGTTCTAAAAAATGTCCTTGTCTCTTATTAGACGTGTCGTGGCGTTGTTCAAGGTTGTGTCCTTCGAATTGATATCTATTTTGACATATGTTCATTTTCAGTTTAAACAAGACCGGGTGGGACGTTTGGAATTATTTGGGGGCATTTCTTTACTTTTTTAGGTTTTGTATGTTCTAAAATGTGTCCTTATCTCTTATTTCACGTGTGGATAAGAAGTTGTGCGTCAACCTTCGTATCGATTCCAATTTCGATAAATGTTCATGTTCGGTTTAAACTAGATCGGGTGGGTCGTTTGGGGTTATTTGGGGACATTTCTATACTTTTTAGGGTTTGGGATGTTCTAAAATGTGTCCTCATCTCTTAATAGATGTTTGGATGCAATGCTGTGGGTGTTGACCTTCGAATTGATACCTATTTCGACATGTGTTTATTTTCGGTTTAAAGCAGACCGGGTAGGCCGTTTGGGGTTATTTTGGGGTATTTCTGTACTTTTTTGGGTTTCTGATGCTCTAAAAGGTGTCCCTATCTCTTATTAGACGTGTGGATGTGATGTTGACTGTCGTTTGTGGATGCGATGTTGACGGTCGTAACCTTCGAATCGATACCAATTTAGACAAATGTTCATTTTTTATTTAAACCAGACCGGGTGGGTCGTTTGGGGTTATTTGGGTGCATTTCTGAACTTTTTTGGGTTTGGGATGTTCTAAAATGTGTCCTCATCTTTTATTAGATGTGTAGATGCAATGTTGAGGGTCGTGACTTTCGAATTGATAGCTATTTCGATAAAATGTTAGTTTTCGGTTTAAACCAGATCGGGTGGGTCGTTTGGGGTTATTTGAGAGCATTTTTGAACTTTTTTTGGGTTTGGGATGTTCTAAAATGTGTCCTGATCTCTTATTAGATGTGTAGATGCGATGTTGAGGGTCGTGACCTTCGAATTGATAGCTATTTCGACAAATGTTCATTTTCGGTTTAAACCAAATCGGGAGGGTCGTTTGGCGTTATTTGGGAGCATTTCTGTACTTTTTTGGGTTTCGGATGTTCTGAAAAATGTCCTTTAATTCTTATTAGACGTGGGGAAGCGTTGTTAAGGGTCATGACATTTGAATCGATACCTATTACGACATTTGTTCATTTTCGGTTTAAACCAAATCGGGTGGGTCGTTTGGGGTTATTTTGGGGTATTTCTATTCTTTTTTGGGTTTGGGATGCTCTAAAAAGTGTCCTTATCTCTTATTAGATTTGCGGATGCGATGTTGTGGGTCGTGACCTTCGAATCGATACTTATTTCAACATTTGTTCATTTTTGGTTTAAACCAAATCGGGTGGGTCATTTCACGTTATTTGGGGGCATTTCTATACTTTTTTGGATTTTGGATGTCCTAAAAACTGTCCTTATCTCTTATTAGACTTGTGGATACAATGTTAAAGGTCGTGACCTTCAAATCGATACCTGTTTCGACATTTGTTCGTTTTCAGTTTAAATCAAACCGGGTGGGTCGTTTTGGGGTTATTTGGGGGCATTTCTGTACTTTTTTGGATTTGGGATGTTCTAAAAAGTGTCCTTATCTCTTATTAGACGTGCGGATGCAATGTTGAGGGTCGTGACCTTCAAATCGATACTTATTTCGACATATGTTCATTTTTGGTTTAAACCAAACCAGGTGGGTCATTTGGCATTATTTGGGGGCATTTCTGTGCTTTTTTGGGTTTTGGATGTTCTAAAAAATGTCTTTATCTCTTATTAGACTTGTGGATGCACAGTTAAGGGTCATGACCTTTGAATCGATACCTATTTCCACATTTGTTCATTTTTGGTTTGAACTAAACCGGGTGTGTCATTTGGGATTATTTGGGGGTATTTCTGTACTTTTTTGGGTTTGGGATGTTCTAAAATGTTTCCTTATCTCTTATTACATGTGTGGATATGAAGTTGAGGGTCGTGACGTTCGAAGCGATCCTATTTTGGCACATGTTCATTTTCGGTTCGAACGAGACTGGGTGGGTGGTTTGGGGTTATTTGGGGGCATTCCTGTACTTTTTTGGGTTTGGTATGTTCTAAAAAGTGTCCCTATCTCTCATACGACGTGTGGATGCGATGTTAAGGGTTGTGAGCTTCGAATTGGTACCTATTTTGACATATGTTCATTTTCGATTTAAACCGGACCGGGTGGATCTTTTGGGGTTATTTGGGGGAATTTCCGTAGTTTTTTGGGTTTTGGATGTTCTAAAAAGTATCCTTATCTCTTCTTAGAGGTGTGGATGCGATGTCGAGGGTCATAACCTTCGAATCGATACCTATTTCGACTTATGTTCATTTGCGGTTTAAACTAGACCGGGTGGGTCATTTGGGGTTGTTTGGGGCCATTTCTGTACTTTTGGGTTTGGGATTTTCTAAAAAGTGTCCTTATCTCTTATTAGACGTGTAGATGCGATGTTGAGAGTCGTGACTTTGGAATCGATACCTATTTCGACATATGCTCATTTTCTATTTAAACAAGACTGAGTGGGTCGTTTGGTGTTATTTGGGTGCATTTCAGTGCTTTTTTGGGTTTGGGATGTTCTAAAATGTGTCCTTATCTCTTGTTACACGTGTGGATATGAAGTGGAGGGTCGTGACCTTCGTATCGATACCAATTTAGACAAATGTTTATTTTTGGTTTTAACCAGACCGGGTGGGTCGTTTGGGGTTATTTGGGAGCATTTCTAAACTTTTTTGGGTTTGGGATGTTCTATAATGTGTCCTCATCTCTTATTAGATGTGTAGATGCGATGTTGAGGGTCGTGACCTTTGTATTGATACCTATTTCGATAAATGTTCATTTTCGGTTTATACCAGACCGGGTGGGTCGTTTGGGGTTATTTGGGAGCATTTCTTAACTTTTTTGGGTTTGGGATGTTCTAAAATGTGTCCTCAAATCTTATTAGATGTGTAGATGCGATGTTGAGGGTCGTGACCTTCGAATTGATAGCTATTTCGACAAATGTTCATTTTCGGTTTAAACCAAACCGGGTGGGTCGTTTGGCTTCATTTGGGCGCATTTCTATGCTTTTTTGGGTTTTGGATGTTCTAAAAAATGTCCTTATCTCTTATTAGATGTGTGGATGCAATGTTAAGGGTCGTGACCTTCAAATCGATACCTGTTTTGACATTTGTTCATTTTAGGTTTGAACCAAACCGGGTGGGTCGTTTTGGAGTTATTTTGGGGGCATTTATGTACTTTTTTGGGTTTGGGATGTTCTAAAAAGTGTCCTTATCTCTTATTAGATGTGCGGATGCGATGTTGAGGGTCGTGACCTTCGAATCGATACTTATTTCAACATATGTTCATTTTCGGTTTAAACCAAACCGGGTGGACCATTTGGCATTATTTGGGGGCATTTCTGTACTTTTTGGGGTTTCGGAGTTCTAAAAAATGTGCTTATCTCTTATTAGACGTGTGGATGCATTGTTAAGGGTCATGACCTTCGAATCAATACCTATTTTGACATTTGTTCATTTTCGGTTTGAACTAAATCGGGTGGGTCATTTGGGGTTATTTGGGGGTATTTCTGTACTTTTTTGGGTTTGGGATCTTCTAAAATGTGTCCTTATCTCTTATTACATGTGTGGATATGAAGTTGAGGGTCATGACATTCGTAGCGATACCTATTTTGGCATATGTTCATTTTCGGTTCGAACGAGACTGGGTGGGTGGTTTGGTGTTATTTGGGGGGTTCCTGTACTTTTTTACATTTGGAATGTTCTAAAAAATGTCCCTGTCTCTCATAGGACGTGTGGATGCGATGTTGAGGGTTGTGACCTTCGAATTGATACCTATTTCGACATATGTTCATTTTCGGTTTAAATCGAACCGGGTGGGTCGTTTGGGATTATTTGGGTGCATTTTTGTCGTTTTTTGGGTTTTGGATGTTCTAAAAAGTGTCCTTATCTCTTCTTAGAGGTGTGGATGCGATGTCGAGGGTCGTAACCTTCGAATCGATGCCTATTTTAACTTATGTTCATTTGTGGTTTAAACCAGACCGGGTGGGTCATTTGGGGTTGATTGGGGGCATTTCTGTACTTTTTTGGGTTTGGGATGTTCTAAAAAGTGTCCTTATCTCTTACTAGATGTCTGGATGCGATGTTGAGGGTCGTGACCTTGGAATCGATACCTATTTCGACATATGGTCATTTTCGATTTAAACAAGATCGAGTGGATCATTGGGGTTATTTGGGGGCATTTCTGTACTTTTTTGGGTTTGGGATGTTCTAAAATTTGTCCTTATCTCTTATTACACGTGTGGATATGAAGTTGAGGGTCGTGACCTTCGTATCGATATTAATTTAGACAAATGTACATTTTTCGTTTAAACCAGACCGGGTGGGTCGTTTGGGGTTATTTGGGGGCATTTCTGTACTTTTTTGGGTTTGGGATGTTCTAAAAAGTATCCTTATCTCTTCTTAGAGGTGTGGATGCGATGTCGAGGGTCATAACCTTCGAATCGATACCTATTTCGACTTATGTTCATTTGCGGTTTAAACTAGACCGGGTGGGTCATTTGGGGTTGTTTGGGGCCATTTCTGTACTTTTGGGTTTGGGATTTTCTAAAAAGTGTCCTTATCTCTTATTAGACGTGTAGATGCGATGTTGAGAGTCGTGACTTTGGAATCGATACCTATTTCGACATATGCTCATTTTCTGTTTAAACAAGACTGAGTGGGTCGTTTGGGGTTATTTGGGTGCATTTCAGTGCTTTTTTGGGTTTGGGATGTTCTAAAATGTGTCCTTATCTCTTGTTACACGTGTGGATATGAAGTGGAGGGTCGTGACCTTCGTATCGATACCAATTTAGACAAATGTTTATTTTTGGTTTTAACCAGGCCGGGTGGGTCGTTTGGGGTTATTTGGGAGCATTTCTAAACTTTTTTGGGTTTGGGATGTTCTATAATGTGTCCTCATCTCTTATTAGATGTGTAGATGCGATGTTGAGGGTCGTGACCTTTGTATTGATACCTATTTCGATAAATGTTCATTTTCGGTTTATACCAGACCGGGTGGGTCGTTTGGGGTTATTTGGGAGCATTTCTTAACTTTTTTGGGTTTGGGATGTTCTAAAATGTGTCCTCATCTCTTATTAGATGTGTAGATGCGATGTTGAGGGTCGTGACCTTCGAATTGATAGCTATTTCGACAAATGTTCATTTTCGGTTTAAACCAAACCGGGTGGGTCGTTTGGCCTTATTTGGGCGCATTTCTATGCTTTTTTGGGTTTTGGATGTTCTAAAAAATGTCCTTATCTCTTATTAGATGTGTGGATGCAATGTTAAGGGTCGTGACCTTCAAATCGATACCTGTTTTGACATTTGTTCATTTTAGGTTTGAACCAAACCGGGTGGGTCGTTTTGGAGTTATTTTGGGGGCATTTATGTACTTTTTTGGGTTTGGGATGTTCTAAAAAGTGTCCTTATCTCTTATTAGATGTGCGGATGCGATGTTGAGGGTCGTGACCTTCGAATCGATACTTATTTCAACATATGTTCATTTTCGGTTTGAACCAAATCGGGTGGATCATTTGGCATTATTTGGGGGCATTTCTGTACTTTTTGGGGTTTCGGAGTTCTAAAAAATGTGCTTATCTCTTATTAGACGTGTGGATGCATTGTTAAGGGTCATGACCTTCGAATCAATACCTATTTTGACATTTGTTCATTTTCGGTTTGAACTAAACCGGGTGGGTCATTTGGGGTTATTTGGGGGTATTTCTGTACTTTTTTGGGTTTGGGATCTTCTAAAATGTTTCCTTATCTCTTATTACATGTGTGGATATGAAGTCGAGGGTCATGACATTCGTAGCGATACCTATTTTGGCATATGTTCATTTTCGGTTCGAACGAGACTGGGTGGGTGGTTTGGTGTTATTTGGGGGGTTCCTGTACTTTTTTACATTTGGAATGTTCTAAAAAGTGTCCCTGTCTCTCATAGGACGTGTGGATGCGATGTTGAGGGTTGTGACCTTCGAATTGATCCCTATTTCGACATATGTTCATTTTCGGTTTAAATCAAACCGGGTGGGTCGTTTGGGATTATTTGGGTGCATTTCTGTCATTTTTTGGGTTTTGGATGTTCTAAAAAGTGTCCTTATCTCTTCTTAGAGGTGTGGATGCGATGTCGAGGGTCGTAACCTTCGAATCGATACCTATTTTGACTTATGTTCATTTGCAGTTTAAACCAGACCGGGTGGGTCATTTGGGGTTGATTGGGGGCATTTCTGTACTTTTTTGGGTTTGGGATGTTCTAAAAAGTGTCCTTATCTCTTACTAGATGTGTGGATGCGATGTTGAGGGTCGTGACCTTGGAATCGATACCTATTTCGACGTATGGTCATTTTCGATTTAAACAAGATCGAGTGGATCATTGGGGTTATTTGGGGGCATTTCTGTACTTTTTTGGGTTTGGGATGTTCTAAAATTTGTCCTTATCTCTTATTACACGTGTGGATATGAAGTTGAGGGTCGTGACCTTCGTATCGATATCAATTTAGACAAATGTACATTTTTCGTTTAAACCAGACCGGGTGGGTCGTTTGGGGTTATTTGGGGGCATTTCTGTACTTTTTTGGGTTTGGGATGTTCTAAAATGTGTCCTTATCTCTTATTATAGGTGTGGATATGAAGTTCAAGGCCATGACCTTTGTATCGATATAAATTTCAACGAATGTTCATTTTCGATTTAAACCAGATCGGGTGGGTCGTTTGGGGTTATTTGGGGGCATTTCTGTACTTTTTTTGGGTTTGGGATGTTCTATAAAGTGTCATTATCTCTTATTAGAAGTGTAGATGCGATGTTGAGGGTCGTGACCTTCGAATAGATACCTATTTCAACATAAGTTCATTTTCTGTTTAAACCAAACTGGGTGGGTCCTTTGGCATTATTTAGGGGAATTTCTATACTTTTTTGGGTTTCGGATGTTCTAAAAATGTCCTTAGCTCTTATAAGACGTGTGGCTGCGTTGTTAAGGGTTGTGACTTTCGAATCGATACCTATTTTGACATATGTTCATTTTCGGTTTAAACAAGACCGGGTTGGTCGTTTGGGATTATTTGGGGGCATTTCTATACTTTTTTGTGTTTTGTATGTTCTAAAATGTGTCCATATCTCTTATTACACATGTGGATAAGAAGTTGAGGGTCATGACCTTCGTATCGATACCACTTTTGGCAAATGTTCATTTTCGGTTTAAAATAGACCGAGTGGGTCGTTTGGGGGCATTTCTGTATTTTTTAGGGTTTGGGATGTTCTAAAATGTGTCCTCATCTCTTATTGGATGTGTGGATGCGATGTTGAGGGTCGTGACCTTAGAATTGGTACCTATTTTGACATGTGTTCATTTTCGATTTAAACCTGACCGGGTGGATCATTTGGAGTTATTTGGGGGCATTTCTGTAGTTTTTTGAGTTTTGGACGTTCTAAAAAGTGTCCTCATCTCTTCTTAGAGGTGTGGACGTGATGTCAAGGTTCGTAACTTTCGAATCGTTACCTATTTCGACTTATGTTCATTTGCGATTTAAACTAGACTGGGTGGGTCGTTTGGGGCCATTTCTACTGCCTTTTTTGGGTTTGGGATTTTCTAATAACTGTCCTTATCTCTTATTAGACGTGTAGATGCGATGTTGAGAGTCGTGACCTTGGAATCGATACCTATTTCGACATATGTTCATTTTCTGTTTAAACAAGACCGAGTGGGTCATTTGGGGGTTTTTTGGGGGCATTTCTGTGCTTTTTTGGGTTTGGGATGTTCTAAAATGTGTCCTTATCTCTTATTACACGTGTGGATATGAAGTTGAGGGTCGTGACATTCGTATCGATACCAATTTAGACAAATGTTAATTTTTAGTTTAAACCAGACCGGGTGGGTCGTTTGGGGTTATTTGGGAGCATTTCTGTACTTTTTTGGGTTTGGGATGTTTTTTTTTTTTTCTATTCTCTTCTTCTCCCCAACCTTGAACCTTGGACCTATGGCTACACAAATACAGCATCAACCAGTGAGGCTACCAAGAGGCTGGTTAGGGTTTGGGATGTTTTATAATGTGTCCTCATCTCTTATTAGATGTGTAGATACGATGTTGAGGGTCGTGACCTTCGAATTGATACCTATTTTGACAAATGTTCATTTTCGGTTTAAACCAGACCGGGTGGGTCGTTTAGGGTTATTTGGGAGCATTTCTAAACTTTTTTGGGTTTGGGATGTTCTAAAATGTGTCCTCATCTCTTATTAGATGTGTAGATGCGATGTTGAGGGTCGTGACCTTCGAATTGATAGCTATTTCGGCAAATGTTCATTTTCGATTTAAACCAAACCGGGTGGGTCGTTTGGCATTATTTGGGGGCATTTTTGTACTTTTTTAGGTTTTGGATGTTCTTAAAAATGTTCTTATCTCTTATTAGATATGTGGATGCTTTTTTAAGGGTCGTGACCTTCAAATCGATACCTATTTCGACATTTGTTCTTTTTCGATTTAAACCAAAATGGGTGGGTCGTTTGGGGTTATTTTGCGGGATTTCTGTTCTTTTTTTGTTTTGGGATGTTCTAAAAAGTGTCCTTATCTCTTATTAGACGTGCGGATGCGATGTTGAGGGTCATGACCTTTGAATCGATACTTATTTCGACATATGTTCATTTTCGGTTTAAACCAAACCGGGTGGGTCATTTGGCGGTATTTGGGGGCATTTCTATACTTTTTTGGGTTTCGGATGTTCTAAAAAATGTCCTTATCTCTTATTAGACGTGTGGATGCAATGTAAGGGTCGTGACCTTCAAATCGATACCTGTTTTGACATTTGTTCATTTTCGGTTTAAACCAAACAGGGTGGGTCATTTGGGGGTTATTTGGGGGCATTTCTGTACTTTTTTGGGTTTCGGATGTTCTAAAAAGTGTCCTTATCTCTTATTTGACGTGCGGATGCGATGTTGAGGGTCGTGACCTTCGAATCGATACTTATTTCGACATATGTTTATTTTTGGTTTAAACCAAACCAGGTGGGTCATTTGGCATTATTTGGGGGCATTTCTGTACTTTTTGGGGTTTCGGAGTTCTAAAAAATGTCCTTATCTCTTATTAGACGTGTGGATGCATTGTTAAGGGTTAAGACCTTCGAATCAATACCTATTTCAACATTTGTTCATTTTCGTTCTGAACTAAACTGGGTAGGTCATTTGGGGTTATTTGGGGGTATTTTTGTACTTTTTTGGGTTTGGGATCTTCTAAAATGTGTCCTTATCTCTTATTACATGTGTGGATATGAAGTTGAGGGTCGTGACTTTCGTAGCGATACCTATTTTGGCATATGTTCATTTTTGGTTTGAACGAGACTGGGTGGGTGGTTTGGTGTTATTTTGGGGCGTTCCTGTACTTTTTTGGGTTTTGGATGTTCTAAAATGTGTCCCTATCTCTCATAAGACGTGTGGATGCGATGTTGAGGGTTGTGACCTTCGAATTGATATCTATTTCGACATATGTTCATTTTCGGTGTAAACCGGACCGGGTGGGTCGTTTGGGGTTATTTGGGGACATTTCTATAGTTTTTTGGGTGTTGGACGTTCCAAAAAGTGTCATTATCTCTTCTTAGAGGTGTGGATGCGATGTCGAGGGTCGTATCCTTCGAATCGATACCTATTACGACTTATGTTCATTTACGGTTTAAACCAGACCGGGTGGGTCGTTTGGGTTGATTGGGGGCATTTCTGTACTTTTTTGGGTTTGGGATATTCTAAAAAGTGTCCTCAATCTCTTATTAGACGTGTGGATGCAATGTTGAGGGTCGTGACCTTGGAATCGATACCTATTTTGACATATGTTCATTTTCGGTTTAAACAAGATCGAGTGGATCGTTTAGGGTTATTTGGGGGCATTTCTGTACTTTTTTGGGTTTGGGATGTTCTAAAATTTGTCCTTATCTCTTATTACACATGTGGATATGAAGTTGAGGGTCGTGACCTTCGTATCGATACCAATTTAGATAAATGTACATTTTCGGTTTAAACCAGACCGGGTGGGTCGTTTGGGGTTATTTGGGGGCATTTCTATACTTTTTTGGGTTTGGGATGTTCTAAAATGTGTCATTATCTCTTATTACAGGTGTGGATATGAAGTTCAGGGCCATGACCTTCGTATCGATATAAATTTTGACGAATGTTCATTTTCAGTTTAAACCAGATCTGGTGGGTCGTTTGGGGTTATTTGGGGGCATTTCTGTACTTTTTTGGGTTCGGGATGTTCTAAAAAGTGTCATTATCTCTTATTAGAAGTGTAGATTCGATGTTGAGGGTCGTGACCTTCGAATCGATACCTATTTTGACATATGTTCATTTTTCAGTTTAAACCAAACTGGGTGGGTCCTTTGGCGTTATTTGGGGGCATTTCTATACTTTTTTGGGTTTCGGATGTTCTAAAAATGTCCTTATCTCTTATTAGACGTGTGGCTGCGTTTTTAAGGGTTGTGACCTTCGAATCGATACCTATTTCGACATATGTTCCTTTTCAGTTTGAACAAGATCGGGTGGGTCGTTTAAGATTATTTGGAGGCATTTTTGTACTTTTTTGGGTTTTGTATGTTCTAAAATGTGTCCTTGTCTTTTATTACACATGTGGATAAGAAGTTGTGGGTCGTGACCTTCCTATGGATGCCAATTTCGGCAAATGTTCATGTTCGATTTAAACCTAACCGGGTGGGTCGTTTGGATTTTGGGGGCATTTCTATAGTTTTTTTGGGTTTTGGACGTTCTAAAAAGTTTCCTTATCTCTTCATAGACGTGTGGATGCGATGTCGAGGGTCGTAACCTTCGAATCGATACCTATTTTGACTTTTGTTCATTTGCGGTTTAAACCAGACCGGGTGGGTCGTTTGGGGTTGATTAGGGGCATTTCTGTACTATTTTGGGTTTTGGATGTTCTAAAAAGTGCCCTTATCTCTTACTAGACGTGTGGATGCGATGTTGAGGGTCGTGACCTTGGAATATTTCGACATATGTTTATTTTCAATTTAAACAAGATCGAGTGGATCATTTGGGGTTATTTGGGGGCATTTCTATACTTTTTTGGGTTTGGGATGTTCTAAAATTTGTCCTTATCTCTTATTACACGTGTGGATATGAAGTTGAGGGCCATGACCTTCGTATCGATACAAATTTTGACGAATGTTCATTTTCAGTTTAAACCAGATCGGGTGGGTCGTTTGGGGTTATTTGGGGGCATTTCTGTACTTTTTTGGGTTTGGGATGTTCTAAAAAGTGTCATTATCTCTTATTCGACATGTAGATACGATGTCGAGGGTCGTGACCTTCGAATCGATACCTATTTCGACATATGTTCATTTTCGGTTTAAACCAAACCGGGTGGGTTGTTTGGCATTATTTTGGGGCATTTCTATACTTTTTTGGGTTTCGGATGTTCTAAAAAAGGTCCTTATCCCTTATTAGACGTGTGGCGGCATTTTAAGGGTTGTGACCTTCGAATTGATATCTATTTCGACATATGTTCATTTTCAGTTTAAACAAGACCGGGTGGGACGTTTGGGATTATTTGGGGGCATTTCTTTACTTTTTTAGGTTTTGTATGTTCTAAAATGTGTCCTTATCTCTTATTACACGTGTGGATAAGAAGTTGTGGGTCATGACTTTCGTATCGATACCAATTTCGGCAAATGTTCATGTTCGATTTAAACTAGATCGGGTGGGTCGTTCGGGGTTATTTGGGGACATTTCTGTACTTTTTTGGGTCTATTTCGACATATGTTCATTTTCAGTTTAAACAAGACCGGGTGGGACGTTTGGGATTATTTGGGGGCATTTCTTTACTTTTTTAGGTTTTGTATGTTCTAAAATGTGTCCTTATCTCTTATTACACGTGTGGATAAGAAGTTGTGGGTCATGACTTTCGTATCGATACCAATTTCGGCAAATGTTCATGTTCGATTTAAACTAGATCGGGTGGGTCGTTCGGGGCTATTTGGGGACATTTCTGTACTTTTTTGGGTCTATTTCGACATATGTTCATTTTCAGTTTAAACAAGACCGGGTGGGACGTTTGGGATTATTTGGGGGCATTTCTGTACTTTTTTAGGTTTTGTATGTTCTAAAATGTGTCCTTATCTCTTATTACATGTGTGGATAAGAAGTTGTGGGTCATGACCTTCGTATTGATACCAATTTCGGCAAATATTCATGTTCGATTTAAACTAGACCGGGTGGGTCGTTTGGGGTTATTTGGGGACATTTCTGTATTTTTTTGGGTCTATTTCAACATATGTTCATTTATAGTTTAAACAAGACCGGGTGGGACGTTTGGGATTATTTGGGGGCATTTCTATACTTTTTTGGGTTTGGGGTGTTCTAAAAAGTGTCCTTATCTCTTATTAGACATGTGGATGCGATGTCAAGGGTCGTAACCTTCGAATCGATATCTATTTCGTCTTATGTTCATTTTCGATTTAAATCAAACAGGGTGGGTCGTTTGGGGATGTTTAGGGGCATTTCGGTACTTTTTTGGGTTTGGGATGTTCTAAAATGTGTCTTTATCCCTTATTACACGTGTGGATATGAAGTTAAGGGTCATGACCTTCGTATCGATACCAATTTCGACGAATGTTCATTTTCGGTTTAATCTAGATGGGGTGTGTCGTTTAGGGTTATTTGGGGGCATTTCTATACTTTTTTTATGTTTGGGATGTTCTAAAATGAGTCATTATCTCTTATTACAGGTGGGAATATGAAGTTAAGGGTCATGACCTTCGTACCGATACCAATTTAGACAAATGTTCATTTTCGGTTTAAACAGGACCGAGTGGGTCGTTTGGGTTTGGGATGTTCTAAAAAGTGTCCTTATCTCTTATTAGATGTGTGGATGCGATGTCAAGGGTCGTAACCATCGAATCGATACCTATTTCGACTTATGTTCCTTTACGATTTAAACCAGACAGGGTGGGTCATTTGGGGGCATTTCTTTACTTTTTTGGGTTTGGGATGTTCTAAAAAATGTCTTTATCTCTTATTAGACGTGTGGATGCGATGTTGAGGGTCGTGACCTTCGAATCGATACCTATTTCGACATATGTTCATTTTTTATTTAAACTAGACAGGGTGGGTCGTTTGGGGGTATTTCGTTACTTTTTTGGGTTTGGGATGTTCTAAAATGTGTCCTTATCTCTTATTACACGTGTGGATATGAAGTTGAGGGTCGTGACCTTCGTATCGATACCATTTTAGACAAATGTTCATTTACGGTTTAAACCAGATCGGGTGGGTCGTTTGGGGTTATTTGGGGGCATTTCTGTACTTTTTTGGGTTTGGGATGTTCTAAAATGTGCCCTTATCTCTTATTAGACCTGTGGATGCGATGTTGAGGGTCGTGACCTTTGAATCGATACCTATTTCGACATATTTTCATTTTCGGTTTAAAAAAGATCGAGTGGGTCGTTTGGGGTTATTTGGGGGCATTTCTGTACTTTTTTGGGTTTGGGATGTTCTAAAATGTGTCCTTATCTCTTATTACAGGTGTGGATATGAAGTTAGGGGTCATGGCCTTCGTGTCGATACCAAATTCGACGAATGTTCATTTTTGGTTGAAACCAGATCTGGTGGGTCGTTTAGGGTTATTTGGGGGCATTTCTATACTTTTTTGGGTTTGGGATGTTCTAAAATGTGTCCTCATCCCTTATTAGATGTGTGGATGCGATATTGAGGGTCGTGACCTTCGAATTGGTACCTATTTCGACAGATATTCATTTTCGGTTTAAACAAGACCGGGTGGGTCGTTTGGGTTTATGTGGGGGCATTTCTATAAATTTTTGGGTTTGGGATGTTCTAAAAAGTGTCCTTATCTCTTATTGGACATGGGGATGCGATGTCAAGGGTCGTAACCTTCGAATCGATACCTATTTTGACTTATGTTCATTTGTGATTTAAACCAGACAGGGTGGGTCGTTTGGGGTTGTTTGGGGGCATTTCTATAATTTTTTGGGTTTGGGATGTTCTAAAAAATGTCTTCATCTCTTATAAGACGGGTGGATGCGATGTTGTGGGTCGTCACCTTCGAATCGATATCTATTTCGACATATGTTCATTTTCGATTTAAACCAGATGGGGTGGGTCGTTTTGGGTTGTTTGGGGGCATTTCGGTATTTTTTTGGGTTTGGGATGTTCTAAAATGTGTCCTTATCTTTTATTACACGTGTGGATATGAAGCTGAGGGTCATGGCCTTCGTATCGATACCAATTTAGACAAATGTTCATTTTCGGTTTGAACCAGACCGAGTGGGTCGTTTGGGTTTGTTTGGGGGCATTTCTATACTTTTTTGGGTTTTGGATGTTTTAAAAAGTGTCCTTATCTCTTATTAGATGTGTGGATGCGATGTCAAGGGTCGTAAACTTCGAATCGATACCTATTTCGACATATAGTCATTTTCGATTTAAACCAGACGGGGTGTGTCGTTTGGGGTTGTTTGGGGGCATTTTGGTACTTTTTTGGGTTTGCGATGTTCTAAAATGTGTCATTATCACTTATTACACGTGTGGATATGAAGTGGAGGGTCGTGACCTTCGTATCGATACCAATTTTGGTTTAAACTAGACCGGGTGGGTCATTTAGGGTTATTTGGGGGCATTTCTGTACTTTTTTGGGTTTAGGATGTTCTAAAATGTGTCCTTATCTCTTATTAGACATGTGGATACGATGTCAAGGGTCGTAACCTTCGAATCGATACCTATTTTCACTTATGTTCATTTGCGATTTAAACCAGATAGGGTGGGTTGTTTGGGGTTGTTTGGGGGCATTTCTGTACTTTTTTGTGTTTGAGATGTTCTACAAAATGTCCTTATCTCTTATTAGACGTGTGGATGCATTGTTGAGGGCCGTGACCTATGAATCGATATCTATTTCGACGTATGTTCATTTTTGGTTTAAACCAAACCGGGTGGGTCGCTTGGGGTTATTTAGGGGCATTTCGGTTCTTTTTTGGGTTTGTGGGGTTATTTGGGGGTATTTCTATGCTTTTTTGGGTTTGGGATGTTCTAAAATGTGTCCTTATCTCTTATTACACGTGTGGATATGAAGTTGAGGGTCGTGACCTTCGTATCGATATCAATTTAGACAAATGTTTATTTTCGGTTTAAACCAGACCGGGTGGGTCGTTTGGGGTTATTTGGGAGCATTTCTGAACTTTTTTGGGTTTGGGATGTTCTATAATGTGTCCTCATCTCTTATTAGATGTGTAGATGCGATGTTGAGGGTCGTGACCTTCGAATTGATACCTATTTCGATAAATGTTCATTTTCGGTTTTAACCAGACCGGGTGGGTTGTTTGGGGTGGGTTATTTGGGAGCATTTCTGAATTTTTTTGGGTTTGGAATGTTCTAAAATGTGTCCTCATCTCTTATTAGATGTGTAGATGCGATGTTGAGGGTCATGACCTTTGAATTGATAGCTATTTCGGCAAATGTTCATTTTCAGTTTAAACCAAACCGAGTGGGTCGTTTGGCGTTATTTGGGGGCATTTCTATACTTTTTTGGGTTTCGGATGTTCTAAAAAATGTCCTTATCTCTTATTAGATGTGTGGATGCATTGTTAAGGGTCTTGACCTTCAAATCGATACCTATTTCGACATTTGTTCGTTTTCGATTTAAACCAAACTGGGTGGGTCGTTTGGGGTTATTTTGCGGGATTTCTGTTCTTTTTTGGTTTTGGGAAGTTCTAAAAAGTGTCCTTATCTCTTATTAGACATGTGGATGCATTGTTAAGGGTCATGACCTTCGAATCAATACCTATTTTGACATTTGTTCATTTTCGGTTTGAACTATACCGGGTGGGTCATTTGGGGTTTTTTGGGGGTATTTCTGTACTTTTTTGGGTTTGAGATCTTCTAAAATGTGTCCTTATCTCTTATTACATGTGTGGATATGAAGCTGAGGGTCGTGACGTTCCTAGCGGTACCTATTTCGGCATATGTTTATTTTCAGTTCGAACGAGACTGGGTGTGTGGTTTGGTGTTAATTGGTGGCATTCCTGTACTTTTTTGGGTTGTGACCTTCAAATTGATACCTATTTCGACATATGTTCATTGCCGGTTTTAACCAGACCAGGTGGGTCGTTTGGGGTTATTTGGGGGCATTTCTGTAGTTTTTTGGGTTTTGGACGTTCTAAAAGGTGTCCTTATCTCTTCTTAGAGGTGTGGATACGATGTCGAGGGTCGTAACCTTCGAATCGATACCTATTTCGACTTATGTTCATTTGCGGTTTAAACCAGACCGGGTGGGTCGTTTGGGGTTGATTGGGGGCATTTCTATACTTTTTTGGGTTTGGGATATTTTAAAAAGTGTCCTTATCTCTTCTTAGACGTGGATGCGATGTCGAGGGTCGTATAACCTTCGAATCGATACCTATTTTGACTTGTGTTCATTTGCGGTTTAAACCAGACCGGGTGGGTCGTTTGGGGTTGATTGGGGTCATTTCTGTACTTTTTTGGGTTTGGGATGTTCTAAAAAGTGTCCTTATCTCTTATTAGACGTGTGGATGCGATGTTGAGGGTCGTGACCTTGGAATCGATACCTATTTTGACTTATGTTCATTTTCGATTTAAACAAGATCGAATGGATCATTTGGGGTTATTTGGGGGCATTTCTGTACTATTTTGGGTTTGGGATGTTCTAAAATTTGTCCTTATCTCTTATTACACGTGTGTATATGAAGTTTAGGGCCATGACCTTCGTATCGATACAAATTTTGACGAATGTTCATTTTCAGTTTAAACCAGATCGGGTGGGTCATTTGGGGTTATTTGGGGGCATTTTTGTACTTTTTTGGGTTTGGGATGTTCTAAAAAGTGTCATTATCTCTTATTAGATGTGTAGATGCGATGCCGAGGGTCGTGACCTTCGAATCGATACCTATTTCGACATATGTTCATTTTCGGTTTATACCAAACTAGGTGGGTCGTTTGGCGTTATTTGAGGGCATTTCTATACTTTTTTGAGTTTCGGATGTTCTAAAAAGTGTCTTTATCTCTTATTAGATGTGTGGCAGCGTTGTTAAGGGTTATGACCTTCGAATCGATACCTATTTCGACATATGTTTATTTCAGTTTAAATAAGACCGGGTGGGTCGTTTGGGATTATTCAGGAGCATTTTTGTACTTTTTTAGGTTTTTTATGTTCTAAAATGTGTCCTTATCTATTATTACACGTGTGGATAAGAAATTGTGGGTCATGACCTTCGTATCGATACCAATTTCGGCAAATGTTCATGTTCGATTTAAACTAGATCAGGTGGGTCGTCTGGGGTTATTTGGGGACATTTCTGTACTTTTCAGGGTTTGGGATGTTCTAAAATGTGTCCTCATCTCTTATTAGATGTGTGGATGCAATGCTGTGGGTTGTGACCTTCGAATTGATACCTATTTCGATATGTGTTCATTTTCGATTTAAACCAGACTGGGTGGGCCGTTTGGGGTTATTTTGGGGTATTTCTGTACTTTTTTGGGTTAGGGATGCTCTAAAAGGTGTCCTTATCTCTTATTAGATGTGTGGATATGAAGTTAAGGGCCATGACCTTCATTTCGATACAAATTTTGATGAATGTTCATTTTTAGTTTAAACCAGATCGGGTGGGTCGTTTGGGGTTATTTGAAGGCATTTCTGTACTTTTTTGGGTTTGGGATGTTCTAAAAAGTGTCATTATCTCTTATTAGACGTGTAGATGCGATGTCGAGGGTCGTGACCTTCGAATCAATACCTATTTCGACATATGTTCATTTTCGGTTTAAACCAAACTGGGTGGGTCATTTGGCGTTATTTGGGGGCATTTCTATACTTTTTTGGGTTTTGGATGTTCTAAAAAATGTCCTTATCTCTTATTAGATGTGTGGCGGCGTTGTTAAGGTTTGTGACCATCGAATCGATACCTATTTTGACATATGTTCATTTTTAATTTAAATAAGACCGGGTGGGTCGTTTGGGATTATTTGGGGGCATTTCTGTACTTTTTTAGGTTTTATATGTTCTAAAATGTGTCCTTATCTCTTATTACACGTGTGGATAAGAAATTGTGGGTCATGACCTTCGTATCGATACCAATTTCGACAAATGTTCATGTTCGGTTTAAACTAGATCGGGTGGGTTGTTTGGGGTCATTTGGGGACATTTCTGTATTTTTTAGGGTTTGGGATGTTCTAAAATGTGTCCTCATCTCTTACTAGATGTGTGGATGCAATGCTGTGGATTGTGACCTTTGAATTGATACCTATTTCGACATGTGTTCATTTTTAGTTTAAACCAGACCGGGTGGGCCGTTTGGGATTATTTTGTGGTATTTTTGTACTTTTTTGGGTTTGGGATGCTCTAAAAGGTGTCCTTATCTCTTAATAGACGTGTGGATGCGATGTTGACGGTCGTAATCATCGAATCGATACCAATTTAGACAAATGTTCATTTTCGGTTTAAACCAGACCGGGTGGGTCGTTTGTGGTTATTTGGGTGCATTTCTGAACTTTTTTGGGTTTGGGATGTTCTAAAATGTGTCCTCATCTCTTATTAGATGTGTAGATGCGATGTTGAGGGTCGTGACTTTCAAATTGATAGCTATTTTGATAAATGTTAGTTTTCGGTTTAAACTAGACCGGGTGGGTCGTTTGGGGTTATTTGAGAGCATTTTTGAACTTTTTTGGGTTTGGGATGTTCTAAAATGTGTCCTCATCTCTTATTAGATGTGTAGATGCGATGTTGAGGGTAGTGACCTTCGAATTGATAGCGATTTCGACAAATGTTCATTTTCGGTTTAAACCAAATCGGGCGGGTCGTTCGGCGTTATTTGGGGGCATTTCTGTACTTTTTTGGGTTTCGGATGTTCTAAAAAATGTCCTTATCTCTTATTAGACGTGGGGAAGCATTGTTAAGGGTCGTGACATTTGAATCGATGCCTATTACGACATTTGTTCATTTTCGGTTTAAACCAAACCGGGTGGGTCGTTTGGGGTTATTTTGGGGTATTTCAGTTATTTTTTGGTTTTGGGATGTTCTAAAAAGTGTCCTTATCTCTTATTAGACGTGCGGATGCGATGTTGAGGGTCGTGACCTTCAAATCGATACTTATTTCGACATATGGTCATTTTCGGTTTAAACCAAATCGGGTGGGTCATTTGGCATTATTTGGGGGCATTTCTGTGCTTTTTTGGGTTTCGGATGTTCTAAAAAATGTCTTTATCTCTTATTAGACGTGTGGATGCACTGTTAAGGGTCATGACCTTCGAATCGATACCTATTTCGATATTTGTTCATTTTCAATTTGAACTAAACTGGGTGTGTCAGTTGTGGTTATTTGGTGGTATTTCTGTACTTTTTTGGTTTGGGATATTCTAAACTGTTTCCTTATCTCTTATTACATGTGTGGATCTGAAGTTGAGGGTCGTGACGTTCGAAGCGATACCTATTTTGGCATATGTTCATTTTCGGTTCGAACGAGACTGGGTGGGTGGTTTGGGGTTATTGGGGGTGTTCCTGTACTATTTTGGGTTTGGGATTTTCTAAAATGTGTCCCTATCTCTCATAAGACGTGTGGATGCGATGTTGGGGGTTGTGACCTTCGAATTGCTACCAATTTCGACATATGTTCATTTTCGGTTTAAACAGGACTGGGTGGATCTTTTGGGGTTATTTGGGGGTATTTCTGTAGTTTTTTGGATTTTGGACGTTCTAAAAAGTGTCCTTATCTCTTCTTAGCGGTGTGGATGCGATGTCGAGGGTCGTAACCTTCGAATTGATACCTATTTCGACTTATGTTCATTTGCGGTTTAAACTAGATCGGGTGGCTCGTTTGAGGTTGTTTGGGGCCATTTCTGTATTTTTTTGGGTTTGGGATTTTCTAAAAAGTGTCCTTATCTCTTATTAGACGTGTAGATGCGATGTTGAGAGTCGTGACCTTGGAATCGATACCTATTTCGACATATGTTCGTTTTCTGTTTAAACAAGACCGAGTGGGTCGTTTGGGGTTATTTGGGTGCATTTCTGTGCTTTTTTGGGTTTGGGATGTTCTAAAATGTGTCCTTATCTCTTATTACACGTGTGGATATGAAGTTGATGGTCGTGACCTTCGTATCGATACCAATTTAGACAAATGTTTATTTTTGGTTTAAACAGACCGGGTGGGTCGTTTGGGGTTATTTGGGAGCATTTATGAAATTTTATGCGTTTGGGATGTTCTATAATGTGACCTCATCTCTTATTAGATGTGCAGATGCGATGTTGAGGGTCGTGACCGTCGAATTGATACCTATTTCGATAAATGTTCATTTTCGATTTAAACCAGACCGGGTGGGTCGTTTGGGGTTATTTGGGAGCATTTCTTAACTTTTTTGGGTTTGAGATGTTCTAAAATGTGTCATCATCTCTTATTAGATGTGTAGATGCGATGTTGAGGGTCGTGACCTTCGAATTGATAGCTATTTCGACAAATGTTCATTTTCGATTTAAACCAAACCGGGTGGGTCGTTTGGCGTTATTTGGGGGCATTTCTGTACTTTTTTGGGTTTCGAATGTTCTAAAAAATGTCCTTATCTCTTATTAGACGTGTGGATTCGTTGTTAAGGGTCGTGACCTTCAAATCGATACCTATTTTGACATATGTTCATTCTTTATTTAAACCAAACCGGGTGGGTCGTTTGGCGTTATTTGGGGGCATTTCTATCCTTTTTTGAGTTTCGGATGTTCTAAAAAATGTCCTTATCTCTTATTAGACGTGTGGATGCCATGTTAAGGGTCGTGACCTTCAAATCGATACTTGTTTTGACATTTTTTCATTTTCGGTTTAAACCAAACCGGGTGGGTCATTTTGGGGTTATTTAGGGGGCATTTATGTACTTTTTTGGGTTTCGGATGTTCTAAAAAGTGTCGTTATCTCTTATTAGACATGCGGATGCGATGTTGAGGGTCGTGACCTTCGAATTGATACTTATTTCGACATATGTTCCTTTTCGGTTTAAACCAAACTGGGTGGGTCATTTGGCATTATTTGGGGGCATTTCTGTACTTTTTTGGGTTTCGGAGTTCTAAAAAATGTCCTTATCTCTTATTAGACGTGTGGATGCATTGTTAAGGGTCATGACCTTCGAATCAATACCTATTTTGACATTTGTTCATTTTCGATTTGAACTAAACCGGGTGGGTCATTTGGGGTTATTTGGGGGTATTTCTATACTTTTTTCGGTTTGGGATCTTCTAAAATGTGTCCTTATCTCTTATTACATGTGTGGATATGAAGTTGAAGGCCGTGACATTCGTAGCGATACCTATTTTGGCATATGTTCATTTTCGGTTCGAACGAGACTGGGTGGGTGGTTTGGTGTTATTTGGGGGCGTTCCTGTACTTTTTTGGGTTTAGGATGTTCTAAAAAGTGTCCCTGTCTCTCATAGGACGTGTGGATGCGATGTTGAGGGTTGTGACCTTCGAATTGATACCTATTTTGACATATGTTCATTTTTGATTTAAACCGGATAGGGTGGGTCGTTTGGGGTTATTTGGGGGCATTTCTATCGTTTTTTGGGTTTTGGATGTTCTAAAAAGTGTCCTTATCTCTTCTTAGAGGTGTGGATGCGATGTCAAGGGTCGTAACCTTCGAATCGATACCTATTTCAACTTATGTTTATTTGCGGTTTAAACCAGACCAGGTGGGTCGTTTGGGGTGATTGGGGGCATTTCTGTACTTCTTTGGGTTTGCGATGTTCTAAAAAGTGTCCTTATCTCTTGCTAGACGTGTGGATGCGATGTTGAGGGTCGTGACCTTGGAATCGATACCTATTTCGACATATGTTCATTTTCGATTTAAACAAGATCGAGTGGATCATTTGGGGTTATTTGGGGGCATTTCTGTACTTTTTTGGGTTTGGGATGTTCTAAAATTTGTCCTTATCTCTTATTACACGTGTGGATATGAAGTCGAGGGTCGTGACCTTCGTATCGGTACCAATTTAGACAAATGTACATTTTCAGTTTAAACCAGACCGGGTGGGTCGTTTGGTGTTATTTGGGGGCATTTCTGTACTTTTTTGGGTTTAGGATGTTCTAAAATGTGTCCTTATCTCTTATTACAGGTGTGGATATGAAGTTGAGGGCCATGACCTTCGTACCGATATAAATTTTGACAAATGTTCAGTTTCGATTTAAACCAGATCGGGTGGGTCGTTTGGAGTTATTTAGGGGCATTTCGGTACTTTTTAGAAGTGCATTATCTCTTATTAGAAGTGTAGATGCGATGTTGAGGGTTGACCTTCGAATAGATACCTATTTCGACATAAGTTCATTTTCGATTTAAACCAAACCGGGTGTGTCCTTTGGCATTATTTGGGGGCATTTCTATACTTTTTTGGGTTTCGGATGTTCTAAAAATATCCTTATATCTTATAAGACGTGTGGCGGCATTGTTAAGGGTTGTGACCTTCGAATCGATTCCTATTTCGACATATATTCATTTTCGGTTTAAACAAGACCTGGTTGGTCGTTTGGGATTATTTGGGGGCATTTCTGTACTTTTTTGAGTTTTGTATGTTCTAAAATGTGTCCATATCTCTTATTACACGTGTGGATAAGAAGTTGAGGGTCATGACCTTCGTATCGATACCACTTTTGGTAAATGGTCATTTTCGATTTAAACTAGACCAGGTGGGTCGTTCGGGGTTATTTGGGGGTATTTCTGTATTTTTTAGGGTTTGGGATGTTCTAAAATGTGTCCCCATCTCTTATTGGATGTGTGGATGCAATGTTGAGGGTCGTGACCTTAGAATTGATACCTATTTCGACATGTGTTCATTTTCAGTTTAAACCTGTCCGGGTGGATCGTTTGGAGTTATTTGGGGGCATTTCTGTAGTTTTTTGGGTTTTGGACGTTCTAAAAAGTGTCCTTATCTCTTATTAGATGTGTGGATGTTTTGGGCATTTCTGTACTTTTTTGGGTTTGGGATGTTCTAAAAAATGTTTTTATCTCTTATAAGGTGGGTGGATGCGATGTTGTGGGTCGTGACCTTCGAATCGATATCTATTTCGACATATGTTCATTTTCGATTTAAACCAGATGGGGTGGGTCGTTTGGGGTTGTTTGGGGGCATTTCGGCACTTTTTTGGGTTTGGATGTTCTAAAATGTGTCCTTATCTTTAATTACACGTGTGGATATGAAGCTGAGGGTCATGACCTTCGTATCGATACCAATTTAGACAAATGTTCATTTTCGATTTGAACCAGACCGAGTGGGTCGTTTGGGTTTATTTGGGGGCATTTCTATACTTTTTTGGGTTTTGGATGTTTTAAAAAGTCTCCTTATCTCTTATTAGATGTGTGGATGTGATGTCAAGGGTTGTAAACTTCGAATCGATACCTATTTCGACATATCTTCATTTTCGATTTAAACCAGACGGGGTGTGTCATTTTCGATATCAATTTTGGTTTAAACTAGACCGGGTAGGTCGTTTGGGGTTATTTGGGGGCATTTCTGAACTTTTTTGGGTTTCGGATGTTCTAAAATGTGTCCTTATCTCTTATTAGACATGTGGATGCGATGTCAAGGGTCGTAACCTTCGAATCGATACCTATTTCCACTTATGTTCATTTGCGATTTAAACCAGACAGGGTGGGGTTTGGGGTTGTTTGGGGGCATTTCTGTACTTTTTTGGGTTTGAGATGTTCTAAAAAATGTCCTTATCTCTTATTAGACGTGTTGATGCATTGTTGAGGGTCGTGACCTTTGAATCGATATCTATTTCGACGTATGTTCATTTTTTATTTAAACCAAACCGGGTGGGTCGTTTGGGATTATTTGGGGGCATTTCGGTTCTTTTTTGGGTTTGTGGGGGTTATTTGGGGGTATTTCTATGCTTTTTTGGGTTTGGGATGTTCTAAAATGTCCTTATCTCTTATTATACGTGTGGATATGAAGTTGAGGGTCATGACCTTCGTATCGATATCAATTTAGACAAATGTTTATTTTCGGTTTAAACCAGACTGGGTGGGTCGTTTGGGGTTATTTGGGAGCATTTCTGAACTTTTTTGGGTTTGGGATGTTCTATAATGTGTCCTCATCTCTTATTAGATGTGTAGATGCGATGTTGAGGGTCGTGACCTTCGAATTGATACCTATTTTGACAAATGTTCTTTTTCGGTTTTAACCAGACCGGGTGGGTCGTTTGGGGTTATTTGGGAGCATTTCCGAATTTTTTTGGGTTTGGGATGTTCTAAAATGTGTCCTCATCTCGTATTAGATGTGTAGATGCGATGTTGAGGGTCGTGACCTTCGAATTGATAGCTATTTCGGCAAATGTTCATTTTCAGTTTAAACCAAACTGGGTGGGTCGTTTGGCGTTATTTGGGGGCATTTCTATACTTTTTTGGGTTTCGGATGTTCTTAAAAATGTCCTTATCTCTTATTAGATGTGTGGATGCATTGTTAAGGGTCTTGACCTTCAAATCGATACCTATTTCGACATTTGTTCGTTTTTGGTTTAAACCAAACTGGGTTGGTCGTTTGGGGTTATTTTATGATTTCTGTTCTTTTTTGGTTTTGGGATGTTCTAAAAAGTGTCCTTATCTCTTATTAGACATGTGGATGCATTGTTAAGGGTCATGACCTTCGAATCAATACCTATTTTGACATTTGTTCATTTTCGGTTTGAACTATACCGGGTGGGTCATTTGGGGTTTTTTGGGGGTATTTCTGTACTTTTTTGGGTTTGGGATCTTCTAAAATGTGTCCTTTTCTCTTATTACATGTGTGGATATGAAGTTGAGGGTCGTGACGTTCGTAGCGGTACCTATTTCGGCATATGTTTTATTTTCGGTTCGAACGAGACTGGGTGTGTGGTTTGGTGTTAATTGGTGGCATTCCTATACATTTTTGGGTTGTGACCTTCAAATTGATACCTATTTTGACATATGTTCATTGTCTGTTTTAACCAGACCAGGTGGGTCGTTTGGGGTTATTTGGAGGCATTTCTGTAGTTTTTTGGGTTTTGGAAATTCTAAAAGGTGTCCTTATCTCTTCTTAGAGGTGTGGATGCGATGTCGAGGGTCGTAACCTTCGAATCGTTACATATTTCGACTTATGTTCATTTGCGGTTTAAACCAGACCGGGTGAGTCGTTTGGGGTTGATTGGGGGCATTTCTATACTTTTTTGGGTTTGGGATATTCTAAAAAGTGTCCTTATCTCTTCTTAGATGTGTGGATACGATGTCGAGGGTCGTATAACCTTCGAATCGATACCTATTTTGACTTATGTTCATTTGTGGTTTAAACCAGACCGGGTGGTTCGTTTGGGGTTGATTGGGGTCATTTCTGTACTTTTTTGGGTTTGGGATGTTCTAAAAAGTGCCCTTATCTCTTATTAGACGTGTGGATGCGATGTTGAGGGTCGTGACCTTGGAATCGATACCTATTTTGACTTATGTTCATTTTCGATTTAAACAAGATCGAATGGATCATTTGGGGTTATTTGGGGGCATTTCAGTACTTTTTTCGGTTTGGGATGTTCTAAAATTTGTCCTTATCTCTTATTACACGTGTGTATATGAAGTTTAGGGCCATGACCTTCGTATCGACACAAATTTTGACGAATGTTCATTTTCAGTTTAAACCAGATCGGGTGGGTCATTTGTTGTTATTTGGGGGCATTTCTGTACTTTTTTGGGTTTGGGATGTCCTAAAAAGTGTCATTATCTCTTATTAGATGTGTAGATGCGATGTCGAGGGTCGTGGCCTTCGAATCGATACCTATTTCCACATATGTTCATTTTCGGTTTAAACCAAACCAGGTGGGTCGTTTGGGGTTGATTGGGGGCATTTCTATACTTTTTTGGGTTTCCGATGTTCTAAAAAGTGTCCTTATCTCTTATTAGACGTGTGGATGCGATGTTGAGGGTCGTGACCTTGGAATCGATACCTATTTTGACTTATGTTCATTTTCGATTTAAACAAGATCGAATGGATCATTTGGGGTTTTTTGGGGGCATTTCTGTACTTTTCTGGGTTTGGGATGTTCTAAAATGTGTCCTTATCTCTTATTACACGTGTGTATATGAAGTTGAGGGCCATGACCTTCGTATCGATACAAATTTTGACGAATGTTCATTTTCAGTTTAAACCAGATCGGGTGGGTCGTTTAGGGTTATTTGGGTGCATTTCTGTACTTTTTTGGGTTTGGGATGTTCTAAAAAGTGTCATTATCTCTTATTAGATGTGTAGATGCGATGTCAAGGGTCGTGACCTTCGAATCGATACCTATTTCGACATATGTTTATTTTCAGTTTAAATAAGACCAGGTGGGTCGTTTGGGATTATTTGGGGGCATTTCTGTACTTTTTTAGGTTTTTTATGTTCTAAAATTTGTCCTTATCTCTTATTACACGTGGGATAAGAAATTGTGGGTCATGACCTTCGTATCGATACCAATTTTGGCAAATGTTCATGTTCGATTTAAACTACATCGGGTGGGTCGTTTGGGATTATTTGGGGACATTTCATGACGCTTTAGGGTTTGGGATGTTCTAAAATGTGTCCTC
>NW_025317680.1:0-39992 GCF_018873765.1 Telopea speciosissima
TTTATGGAAATGTTAAGTATTATGTTAAGAACTTCTGCCTTGTGGATTAGTCCTGCTCAATGTTCTTCTCTGTGGTGCTCTGTTACATTTGGAATACTGGAGAGATGAGATTAATGGCATTTTGTGCAGCATCCCATTCAGCCGATTAATGGGATTTTGTACCTATAAAAAGATCTTAGTGGAAGAGAAACCAAGAGTAAGAAGTGGAACTCTAATCAGTGATTAGAAAAGAGAGAAATAGAGCAGCAGCTATAATGCAATGTTTTATCTCTGAAATTGTGTGTTTTATGCTACTATTTGTTGTTTCAATGTTCTTTTTATCTTTTCCACTTGCAATATAAGGTAACTGTAGAACGAGTATGGTGTACCTATCTTAGTTTAGGGCTTTTGTGTTCATACCAAGCAAAAAAAGATTGTGTAAAGAAATTCTGAAATAAATTGTTTAGGGTTTTATTTTTAGAGAAATTTTTTGTAGAGAAATTCTGCCGTAGGTTGGAATTTTTAGTAGAGAAATTCTGCTGTATAAATCACTTGATACGATTCTATCTTGCATATATATATTCCCTAACTTGTAGAGATAGAGAGGTACAGAAATAGGAGGGGGGAAGAAAAGAAAATACACAATAATAGGAAAGAGATCTGGCATTTATGTATGTTCCATTTGGGATTTTTCATGTGGGTGCATTGTCTGAAAGAATGTTATGTATGTTCCAATTGGGGTAAATATGGCATGAAAGAATATAGCTTGTGTAGGTAGGTGACTCTTCAGCTCAAAAGTGGAAGAGCACCTTGGATTTACCGAGGAGATGGCGGTTCGAATCCACCAAGAGTCATGCAACTAATAGGGGTGTGCTCCTCAAAAGGAAACCAGTACAAATAGGGTAGCATGGCTCTTGGTTATATAATACCAATCTGTTCTAAACATTGACATCTCTGTTTTATTCTTCTTTTCATTAACTATATAGATTAGTTAAACCTGCGCATGCTTTTCCTCTCAATTTCAATTTCTGTTTTGTCGTCATTAGTCTATCTCTATCTTGTTCAGCTTCCTAGCTTTTGTTCTACTTCTAGTTCTACTCTTAAGTTTTAGTTAATTTTGTGTTAAAGTTTCCATCAACAATTTCACAGATTTTCTTAACCAATAGTCTTGGCGGAGTCAAACCGCCATCTCCTGGTATTTACCCAGGCGCTCTCCCTTTTTGAACTAAAGACTAGCCTACACAATCACATGCCAGATTCTATCTGCTTGAAATGAATGAAAGAATTAAAATGAAACCCAGAAAATTAAACACAATAACCCTCTACTGGAGGAGAGAGATAGTAGTAGTAAAAATTATTCAATTTTGTTTAAGTAATGTGGTTCCTCTATATGTTTAGAACAATTGAAACATGTTGGAATGGCTAACTGATGAAGGTGACCACACTAAATCCCACAACATAGGCCTGCAAACAGTAGTTTAGATCCTTTACTAAGGGTTTGACATAATACTTAACATTTCCATAAATCTACAGCAAAGGTTACAATACCTATCAAAAGCTTTTTTAGTTTTTGGCATAAAAACCCTATCAAAGGATTTGAGTAGACTAAGCTTGACTTGAGAAAATATAGAACAATTACATGTTTGTATGTAGAATTGAAATGCCCTGGAACAATACAAAGTGCTGTGCCACAAGTGCAGCCCAGCTTACAGTTCGTCATCCTGGAGGTCCTTAGCTCCTATGGCCTGGACAATTGCATTAGGCTTGTACTTCACGTTGCACACCACAATTTCATAGGACAATTTTTCTTCTCTTTGCTTCTTTTTTGAGTGTGTGTGTGTGTGTGTGTGGGGGGGGGTGTTGGAGTGGGGTGCAAAGCTACCCAGAACATTAAACCAATGCTATCTTCCCTAAATTAATAATGAGAACCAACTTCCTTCAACCTTAGTAAGCAATTCACTCTTACAAAACCTGATTCCCAACAATTTTGCTCAAAGTTGAACATACAGAGATAAAAAACTGAAGCAATATTTTTTATGAACACCCAAGTTTAAAAAATCAGAGAACAATTTTGGGAAAATGGGACTCTTCCTATTGCAAATGGAATTGAGCATGAGCCTGCTGAAGCATCGGATTCTCATTCTGAGACTTCCAGTGAAGTTTCGGATGTGTCAACTATTGAACAGAAGCAATTTTTTTAATGATTTTGAACAAAAAATCAGAGATCAAAAACTGATTTTTAAAACTTGAAAAATTTCTCGATTTTTTCCTTCGATTCTACAAATTCAATAGATCTCTGTTTTTTTAAACTTGTGTTCATAAAAATAAAAAAAAAAACCACGATATTGCCTGAAGTTACCTGAAGAAGTTCGTTGCTCCGTCGCCTGAAGTCGCAGCGGCAAGAAGTTGGTGGCAGCGGCGAAGTTGCAGCTCGTCGCCTGAAGTTGCAGCGGCAGCTTCTCCTCCTCGGTTGGGCTTCGTCTCACAATGAGGGCAATAGAAGAGAGAGGCGATGAGATTAACAGCGTTGAAGATTCGGTCTCGGAAGCTCCGGCGAAGTTGCAGCTCCTGGCTTCCGGCGGCAGCTTCTCTCAATGAGGGCAGGGCAATAGAAGAGAGAGGGAGAGGCGATGAGATTAGGGTTGAATCTATCGGTTTGAGTTAACCATGGGTCTAACATTGGTTTGGTTAAATTTGACCCGGATTAGACCTCTGGATTGGGATAACCTAGTTAATTTATTGTTCAAATTAAGAGAATGATTTAGAACCGTTGGATTTAAGTCCGTCACATGTCACATTCTAAAGGGAAAATAACAAGAAATAATGGATCTTGAAATTGAGAAATTGAGAATTTAAGAGGAGTAAAATCCATCAAGAATATTACTGTATCGACCAGCCAAAATTATTGATATGGTGGGCACCACAAAGGTGTATGATCCTCCGATCACAGCAGGCAATCGGGTCCCATATAGTGACTGGGTCAGTGTGTTCAAACCAGCAACAAACAGTAATGTCTGGATAACTCTAGCTTTCTCGTCCTACAAATTGCAAAAATATGATTCCAATTAAGGATTAAGAAGGGTATCTGAACCGAAAATAACCACACAAACTGAACCAGATGGAATGGAATAAGAAGACAATATCTACTTCTAGAAAAACTAAAAGACTAATCAATACTGCCTAGGAAAGTAAACTTGTTATGTGTCTAATGGGGCCCACTCTTGTGTATGGGCACTAGATTGAACCAGTCTTGTATGGGATAGATTAAAGGGCTCTTGATTTAACGCATTCCATCACACCATCTAGTTTAGTATAGGCTTCTTGTGATTTAATTTTATTGATATTTCTGAAATTTTAACTTGAATTCTATGTTTAGTTGAGCAGACCATTATTTTTAGAATTATTGAATTTCTCTCTCTAGATCCATATTCTATCCCTATCAAGTTCTTCTATTTTAAAGTCTAGTTCACTATTTAACAGTCTCTAACTTAGATCTATATATGATGCTGGAATAGTTCATTGATAGAGCTTTAAATAAGCTGAACCTTCCTAGCTCTTGTTAGACTGATCTGTAGATCAGCTAACTTGAGCATGATTGACAGGTTGTTTGGTCAAAGAATGTGGAATTAAAAAGGAGGTAGGAATGGATTGTTCAATTTGCTAAGAGAATTAGATGTGATAGCCAAAGAAAATTGATTTTTTTTTCCCTCTTGAAATTGAAAGGAAGTGAGGGTTGCATGAGCAGATTAAAGTAGGTTTAATCCAGCATAACATTTCTGAAACTGTAACTTTTTCTCTGATTTTCCATGTGTGCTGAAACTATATAAAAGTCTTAGGGTTCTTATGTTGATTAATCACATTTCTGTTCTTCCCAACTGTCTACTCAGATTTGTATTATGCCATGAGGGACCCCTTCTTTTTGGTTCTTTTAACATCTTATGGAGTGCATTACCACTGCAACTATGATCCATTTTATATTCGAAATACAAGTGAGATTTTGTTTTTTTTTTGGTATTTGAGACCATGGCACCCACCAAGATGGACACTAGGGGTGTGTACATGGGCTGACATCGGCCTTGCACTATAGATTTCAGGATGAACCCAACCTGATCACGAGCTTGATATAATTTCTACAGCTGGCAGAAGGTATGGTTCTTGCCTTGATTTCCTTGCTGATTTCTCATATCTCAGGTTTGTTATGCACTTTCTCTAAGCTTGTGGCACCCTATTTATACCATTGTTTCAGCTAGTTCTTAAATTGATATATCTGATTCTGGTATCGGATGTTCTCTGAAATAGAAGTCTGATCTTCAAATTTTGAGTTTTCTAGTTGCTGGACTGGTATCCTAGTCACACAAGTGTTGGTATCAGAGAGCTCCTAAGAGGGAGGGGGTGAATTGGGATTCTAAATTTGAAAGACTAAAAACAGAGCAAACTATTTATAAACATCCCACAAGTCAACTCTTCAAAAAAAAAAAAAAAAAAATCCAAGGAACAGAGTCAGAAGTTTAGCTTAATCTGTGTCTATCTAATTATTTCATTTCACAATACCCATCAAACTGTGTAAGGGATTGGATGCTATACGAAAGATTCTAGCATCTAATTCAAAGCCTACTTAATGTTATTTTTAATAATCTTCTGATTACTTGATGTTTTTGCTTATAGAAACGCAGCTCAACAAACAAGGAAAATCGTACGAAACAAGGTGTACTCCACTCTGCAGGTCAAAAAAGCTTTGCAAGAATTCGCCATGAAAAGGTAATTCTTGAAAGGATTACGACTAAAAAATTATGATTTTATATATTCATTTCCATTTTAGTATTAATTCTAAATTATGATATTTTTAATGTTACAACAGTTGATGGAAACTGGGGTGGAGCTAGACTGTGCTGGTTTATATGTAATTACTCATGAACATAGTGACGGACGTCCTGTAGATGACATTGCATGAGATATTATTGTATGTGTTTTATATTTTTGATAATGCCTTTCAAATATATTCGCATTTATTTGAAGCACAATATATATAAATATATGATATACATATTTGTATGTGAATTGTAGGACAAGATCAAGCAAAAAAAATCACAACCCAATACCTCCCAAAACACTAGTAAGAGCAATACTTGGGATGGTGATCTCTTTTCTCAAGTGGTGGGAGAAGATAGACCAGGACGTGTTCGTGGGTTAGGATTGGGTATCACAACTTTTTCATCTTCTCGTCACTCTGGAGAAATCAGGACAAGCTCTGAGCAGGATAGGAGAGGTGATAATGATCAAGTACTTTTATTGCAAAATAAAGTTGGTGTGATGGAAACCCAAATCAGTATGCTATTATCAACCGCTCAAGAACTACGTCCGGGATTTCACATGGCAGATCTTGCAAGCGATCCATTACGACTGGAGGGACAGGTATATAAATATTTTAAGAGTTTCTTTTATTTTAGAGATTTTTTTTGTTGTCTATTATAATTTATTGGTCATTATTGTTGGACCCAACTTCAAGCACTGCCAATCCAAACCCTTCAAGTTTTTTTCTAACCATCCATAGACCAGTTCAGCACAACGAGAATCGCATACAAAAAACTAAGCTGAATAATTAAACTTCAGAGATTATGGGTCAAAAATGGGTAACAGTTGATATATTGTAGTCAGTGGGTTCAAAATATAGGTAAACGTCAGGGGGTGGCGCTGATAATTTCCCTATTTATTTTTAACTGTTATTTACTTTGAGAATAATCATTTGTTATCTATATTTGTGTGATAGGTTCTTAATCCCTATAGTGGTCACGATGAGTCAACACTACAAGGGAATCACTCTTCTGTAACGAGTCGTAATGCTTCTTCATCTCAACAAGGTAAACTGATATTCAATTTATGGTTTAGTCATCCGTATTTATTAAATGATTGTTAACTGTTAATTTTATTAATATTGATAAACTCAAAATTTAGTCAATCAAGGAGGTGGTAAGACAATTGCAGAGTTCCCTAATAGTATAAAGCTTGGGAGGCACGGACCAAGTCAAGATCCGTACAAGGAGCATTCAACTACTAGTCGAGTCTAGTATTTTTTGTTTTGGGCAAACATTATGAATTATTGGAGTTGAGTTTTATAGGATAAGATTGTTAATTTATCAGGTATTTTGAATTTAAGTGATTCAGATGATGAACATGATTTTAATTTTAGGTGTATTTTGAATTTAAGTGATTGGGATGATAAACAAGATTTATGCATTTATATGTATTTGGGATGATAAATAGTTGTTATCTATTTTGTATTGAATGGATTATGTGGATGCAAGAAATAGATGTGTGTGTATATATATATACAGCTAATATCCGTGGCACAATAATCTGTAACTAGAAAATCGCAATCATAAATTTTTAACCACAAAATTCTGTAGCTAAAATCTGCAGTTATAAATTTACTACAGGAAAATCCACAGCTAAATATCCGCATCTATAACTTTACTGTGGAAAAATCCGCATCAAAATATCCAAAGTTATAGATTTGCAGTGGAAATATCCGCAGCTAAAAAATTACAGCTATATTTGCTGCGAAAACATTCGCAACTATAAATCCGCAGCTGTAGATTTGTTGTGGAATAATCTGCATCAACAAATCCGTAGCTATAGATTTGTTGTGGAAAAATCCACATCAAAGAAATCCGCAGCTATAGACTTACTGCGGAAAAGTCTGCATCTAAACAATCTGTAGCTATAGACTTGCTACGGAAAAGTCTGCATCTAAAACTCCGCAGCTATAGCCTTGTTGCGGAAAAGTCCAGATGTTTGTCCGCATCTAAACATCCGCAGCTATAGACTTGCTGCGGAAAAGTCCGCATCTAAACATCCGCAGCTATACATTTGTTGCTAAAAAATCCGTAGCTAAAAAACCACAGCTATAGATTACACTTTTCCTGCGGTAGGATATCTGTAGTTACAGAAGTAGCGACGGCACTTGTACCTGCAGTTTGAAAACCGCAGGTAATCTGCAGCTATAGGCTATTGCTGCGGATTGTTTGACTTTTTATTGCAAAAAAAAGCGCAGTTATAAGCCCTTTTTGTTGTAGTGAGTTAGAGATCAGTACTTTGTTTTCAGACTCAGCAATCAGATAGTCTCAACTATCTTCAATCACCTGAAGGATTCCTGATCGAATCACCATTGCGTTTCTAGGAGCTGGAATTTTCATATTTATAGCATCATTACTAGTTTACAATTCTGATGATGGCTTTGGATAACGTGAAAATTTTTCCAGTTGTTTCCAAACCGATAATTTTGCTTGATTACCAAGTGTTTGATGTTTACTATGACTCATAATATTAGGAGGTGTAACCACTTGGAGACAATCACTATTAGTAGGATTTATTCAAACCGAAGGGATGTGACCGCTTGGCATTTGTAGTGAATATTGAGCATTAAGTGGTGCAATGGCTTGATGGACCTGAAGTGAAGAGCTGTAGATGAGTGAAACTGAAGAAATTCATTGAAGAGGGAAGTTGTATCAATTGAGGAGAAGAATAGGTTGTTTGTTTGAGAAATTTGAGTAACCACTTTATTAATAAGCGCAATACATGGTTGAAACAAAAGACATTCATTGCCGCGAGAAGTTGCAGTCACTATGGAGACGTTACTGCTTACCACATGTAGGGGTTAAGGGCCCGGGGCTTTTAGAGGTGTAACTAATTGGTGATGATTATTAGCATTTAGAGCCAAAACTGATCTTAAGGAAAGATTGCCACGTGGATTTTTAGAAATTGAAGAGCCCCCTTGTTGATGACCATCCTTTTCAGCACCTGTGGCTATGGTCAATGGTAGTGTAGCAGCCGCAATTGAGGCTGTGGTTCGATAGTTTTCATACATAATAGTAGTTGCATTCTCCAAACTATGAGAATCAAGAACAAAACCATGCAGAAATGAACCATATTTATCAGTGTTGGTTGATGAAGGTGAACTTTGGTCTTCATGGTCAAGCTGACCATACTTGCATCTGATAGACTGCATCTGCATACCTGCTTGAAAACCTTGCACCAACATCGCGTTGTTGGGGAGTCCCACTTGAGTACTTGGCAGAGTGCAAATTTGAGATGTAATAACTCACTAGGAATGTCATAAAATTGTATCCATATGTCAATGTATTTGAAATCCCAAACTCTATCATCACCCGCTTCCATCTTAGAAATCTCCACCTCTGCCTTGCCTCTACTTGTTTGGAGCCACTTTCCCACAATCTCTAGTAAGGGTGTCAAAACCTAGCCCGAACAGTTAAAACCAACAGGAAAAAAAAATTGGACCGAACCGAACCGATCCTTATTGGATTGGTTTTGGATTGGGGTATGACGAGACCGGCTGAAACCCGGACCACACTGGACCGACTGATCACAAACCAAAAATCGAAATGAATGAAACTGATAAAAAAAATCAATGAGTATAAGGTTATGAATAATTGAATTGATTTCAATACTAGTAAGCAAATTTACGGTTGTAAGGAGAATTGTTAGAAATCAATAAGTATGAGGTTATATAAAATAAGGAAATTAATTTGTAACAATGCTTCTTCCATTGATCTCCTTTTAAGTGTGGGGCATATTTAATGTAGTTGAAAAGAGAAAGAGAAGAAAATAGGCACAAATCGAAGCCTACCCATTTTAAAAAACCCGGTACCGAACCAAATCCAAACCACTATCAACCCGTTATCATAAACCGAAACCGACATGAAACCAAACCGCACTTAAATCGAAACCGACACAAAACCAAAAATTCCTTATTGGTTCGATTTCGATTTCCCTAAAAGCCACACTGAAATAAAAAAAATCAGACCGAACCTGGACTGAACCGACCGATTGACACCCCTAGTCTCTAGCCATGTGTCCATGCCTATGACATGCATAGCATTCCAAAGAATGTTCCATTGGAGATTAAACCGTATTTTTCCTTCCATAATCCCACTGCCTCATGTTGTGATCATAGTCTGACTGTTGTGACCATATCCTTTCATGTAAAGCAATAACCCAAGAAATAGCAATTGCATGTCATACTCAATTCTACGGGCATATACAGTTTTATGTGGTGCACACAATTTTATGTGATGCTTACATTGAAAACATAACGTTGCTTCCACCTATTTTCCCCCAAATTTGGCATCAAAGCAGCAAATTGTGATGCACGGGCATGCCAGAGTCGTACGATTCAATGAAATGTGATGTAATACAATCTAACTTCTAAATAAGATGAAAATGAGATCTTTCCAGTGCCTCGATTGCTCTGAGGACTTTAAGGAAAAGAAAATCACAATGGAAGAAGGAGAGGAAGAACATTGACTAATGCATTCTATTGAATTGAACACTAGTACATTCAAAGAACATACCATTGAGAGAACTCAAAAGAAATGCTTGATTGATAGATAGACGTCTTCTGAAACATGGGCCAAAAGACATATTGCTGGAGTTATTCTCCAAGCAAGACCTACATAAATGCCTCTTGAAACATTGCCAATGAGACATTGGTGGCTGGAATCCAACTCCAGCAAAAACTAAAGGATAAAAGATAAACAACTACAAAGAAAAGTAAAAGAAAATCAAAATTCCATTCCTGGCCTGTTGATGTTGATAACATGGTACCAATGACCAACTGATATTGAACATGATGCCTTCATTTCAAACCTGCCGATCGATGTTAATAACATGGTCCCCATGACGTACTGATGTTGGTAGATCACATGGTTGCCATGGCCTGCTGATGCTATAACGTGATGTCTTCATTTCTGGCTTGCTGATGTTAACAATATGATTCAAATAGCCTGCTGATGCTAAGAACATGATGCCTCCTCTGAATGTTGGTCTCCTCTAAGTAAAAGATAAAAATCAGTTATATGGACAAAACTTCCAGGGTGTTATAGTGTGTTGATCCTTTGGTAGTTGTGGGTGGTTTCAACAACTTCCACTCCGGCCTCCTTTTGAACTTTTAAAGTTGAACATATTTAAGTGGTTCACTGTCCACAACCTTCTACACCACCTTTCCATTTTGTTGATCAAATTCAAAAAAGAAACCTCTTTCATGGCATGTGCAATGCACAGCATTAAATCATGTATATGTTTCCGTCAATGACCATAAGTAGGATAAAAAAATTTATAAATTAGGGTGTAAACACCACCCTAACAAAAGGGATGATGCAACCCAAGTAATAGAACTCCAAACAAAGTATTACCCAGGGTAGATTGGAAATGGATATGCCTTTGTACTTGATTGCCACATCTCTCATATCTCCGTTAAGTTCGCTATGATCCTCACTAAAACTGACAAGCGAACTGGTAAAATACTTAAGGAGCCTACGTTCTTGAAGAATGGTAACGCTAGTTTCGTGAAGATGATTGCAACCAAGCCTATGTTTGTTGAATCCTTCTCTGAATATCCATCACTTGGGTGTTTGTTGTTGGTGTTATCAAGAGTGATCATAAACTCTCCAGGTTCATACTTCTCTGAATATCCACCACTTGAGTGTTTGTTGTCGTTGGTGTTATCATGAGTGAGCATAAACTCTCCAGATTCTCCCTCTTCTCCTTCCGCAACAGAAACTATTATATGAGATGAAACGAACAAACACAAAATGAAAACTGCAAAGGCAGATCAGAACTATAGACGCCATGGCTAAAGATCCCAATTCGAACACTTTATAAGATATTGACTGTGTGTATCATGTTAGAACAACCTTGGGTTTTGTCAAACCCGAATCCGCCTCCATACAGAGATCTAGAACACAATTGAATAAAAAAATAGAAAAATAAAGTATACCTATCACCCATGTATGTTGACGAAGAATAATAACAAGAAAAGCTCCAAAGTTTGATTCATCCTCGAACAATAACTAATGTCCCTCGGTTTGGATCTTCCATAGTCTTCTCCTCCCACTTTGGTTCCCTTTCTTGTGAGAAGAATAGAGAATGAGACTAAGAGGCTGCAAGGACCCAACCATGTATTTATAATAATACAAAACCTTAATCCAATTGACCCCCACAATGGAAAAGACTAGTATACCCCAATAAAACTATTCCCAAGCAGGGTTTATGCTTGTGGACCCACACCAATAGGTATGGCATAATTAATTAAGCCCACAAAAAATCCTAACAATCTCCCATTTGGGTTACATTAATTATACTCACTTCCCTACTGGCTTGGCCAGTGAGTCACACCACAAATAATAGTTTTGAATCCTTGATTCAGTCAACAAATCGATTCATATCAGATAACAGCAGAAGATACACTTCAATATACGGTGCACAACTTTCTATTAATCACAAATACAAGTCCTTTTATTAACCAAAATCACATTGGAAAATAAAACCATGACAACCACCATATGATCACAACTTTGTTGTCATGCCCTTAACAGGTCCTTTCTTTGATGTTAACCGATATTGAGCAAACCGCCACAACCTTGTTAACATCTAACTTTGGCAATTACCGCCTAACTTTAACATGTCAAACAATCACATACACAACAATGTGAAAACAAAACACATTTCAATAAATATCCATGCTTAACAAAACAAGTTTTAACATACTAGTTAAGAAAATAAAACATGCTCCCACTGAGCTCCCACTAATTAACCAAAACAAGCAATGTATCACCTAAAGAAAGTAAATAGTCCAAACTATAGGAAATAGTTCAAAATAAATGTCTCAAACTCTGAATTCTCATTCAGCCTTGCTTGAGATATTTCTGACTAGATGCTCCAGTACCCTTCTTCTTTTCTAGCCCTGCCTTGTGAGCATTGCAGTCCCTTTTGATGTGCCCCTTCTTTCTGCATCAGTATCACTCTATGTCATTCCTGTTGTCCTTATCAAAATGCCTATTCTTTCTCTTGCCAGTCTTATGAAAACCACTGCCAAATGTTCCCTTGTTCTCAGTTAGGTTGGCGCTTTCCACCATGATCTTTTTTAATCTTCCTTCCTCCTGTGTTACAACACTGATAAGTTCACTCAGTGTCCATGTTTCCCTTAGTGCATTGTATGTAGTATATAAAGTCTTGTAATCCTCTGACAAAGAGTTGAGAGCTAGGGTGATCAAAAAATCATCGTTAAACTTGATGCCCAAATCCCTAATCTTGTTTCCTATTGTTACCATTCCTAATATGTGTTCCCTCACGCTACCATTCCCTTCAAACTTTGCTCTTGTAAGCTTGGTCATCAAATTTCCTGCCTCTAACTTCTTGGTTTTCTCAAACATAGACTTCACAGCTACCAAACAGTCATCTGTAAGAGTATGAGATCCTATGCTGCCACGCATTTGCTCAGGTATGGAATGCTCAATTAGTGCCAAACTTTTCCTATTCGCATCTTCCCATTGTATGAAATTAATTTTATCTTCAGTAGTACTGGATACAGTAAGGGCAGTCGGCTTATCCACCCTCAAACAGAGGTCCAAATCTATAAGCCCCAAAACTAGATTTAACTCCTTAAGCCATTTCTTATAGTTCTCCCCAGAAAGGACAGAGACAGAGTTCATAAAACTGAGGTTGGAAACCATCCTGGTGATAGCATTTAAAGCAAATAAATAACCATTGCAATAATCAATCAGCAAACACTTTGATGTGGTACACCCACACCTAATAAACTTTGCCAGTTACAAAACTAGCTAAACAAGAGTTTCAACCGCACTACATTCTCAACCTTTGGGTTAATGAAATGCACTAGTCCTCTTACCGCAATTACCGCGAGAGGACAATGACGTTCGAAAATCTCCTCCACCTTTGGGTGACAAGAAACCCCTAGCCCATGCCTCTCAATTTCTGTGCATTAACCTTTAACTTTGACAACGTCACCTTTGGGTTAACATTATCTACTTTGCTGCCATGGTAATTTTGATCATAAAACCTTGAATTACAAGGCATTATAATACAATTAAGCATGCCACTTTGGTGGGACCCACCTAACTATACCATAATATCATATAATCCTACTTTGCAGGTAATATGTGTGCGATTAAAGTAAAATTAATACACTTAAGGATCATCATGTATCACATAATGCCTGGTTACAGTTCCATGCTCATTAACGAATAATATTTGACCTAAACATGCATTTAAGGTTTGTAGAAAAACGCAAAAAATGCTAAAACTATGGTCTCTGATTTTTTAACATATGTCGAATTGCATATCAAAACGATATTCAAAACGATGAGCACAAAAAAATAGATGTTTCAGAAAAAATCGCACCTCAAAATTCATCCAAACGAACCCACAGGGGCCTCTGAAAGTTTCTGGTTCTTTTTTTTTTTTTATTTTAAGAAAGAACCAAAACGATTCAAGCCGAACTGGGCTGAACAAACCAAACCGAACCAATCTGGTTCAATCGGACTGGACCATCGGTTGACCCAAATGGGTCTCGGGTCGGGTCCATCTCTGATCGGGTCAAACGTGACCCGCAAGGCACAGTGCTGACGTCATGATGATGTCATCCTTACTACGTCACGATGGTGTCATAATTAAAATTTTTTTTTATAAACCAGCCGAAGAGTGGATCTCACTTGCTGCTTTGGCTGGTGTATGGCGATGCGTCCGGTCGTCGGAGCCTACGATTCACCCATCAAAATGATTGTCTCTCCGAGCCCTTTATTCCAGTATAAAAATTTTCTGATTTCACCGGTGAAAAATTCCGGCAGTAGCCAAAACAAGTACGGGTTCGCCCGAAAAAATTCAGAAAAAATCGTTCTTCGTCGTTAAAAATCGATTCAAGTGCTTACACAAACAAACAATCGATTCTAGGTCTGTATGGATGGCTTTGATACCACTTATTAGAACAACCTTAGGTTTTGTCAAACCCGAATCCGTGTCCATACAGAGATCTAGAACACGATTGAATAAAAGAATGGAAACATAAAGTGTACCTGTCACCCACGTATGTTGACGAAGAACAATAACAAGAAAACCTCCAAAGCTTGATTCGTCCTTGAACAATAACTAATGTCCCTCGGTCTGGATCTTCCACAGCCTTCTCCTCCCACTTTGGTTCCCTTTCTTGTGAGAAGAATAGAGAATGAGACTAAGAGGCTGCAAGGACCCAACCATGTATTTATAATAAATACAAAACCCTAATCCAATCCACCCGAACAATAGAAAAGACTAGTAACCCCAGTAACCTTAAAACTATTCCCAAGCAGGGTTTATGTCTGTGGACCCACACTAATAGGTATGCATAATTAATTAAGCCCACAGAAAATCCTAACATATTGGTTCCATAATTTTTTACCAATGTCGGTCACATAATTCATGGGAGCCGGATTGACGGAGCAGTTCTCTAACCCAAAAATCCTTCTCTCGAATCTCCTATTTTCTTTTACCACTTTCGATTCTACTCTTTTTCTTTCTCATTCAATAATGGCATGGAGATCTAACACTTCTTCCACCTCTGGGTGCTCCGCTAGTAACTAGAAGAAGCTACTCATTGACCAGCTAAAAAGAAGGTTATTGATATCTCTCAGGCAAGTAATTTTGTTGACCGATCCAATGACCCTGGATAAGAAGTCAGCAAACTCCGTCCCTCATCATGGTCATATCTTCTCCTACAAACACAACAATAACGTCAGTAGCAACCAAAGACATCCCGAGGAGCTGTAAATCGTCCATCTCATCAACAACTTTGCAATATTGTCGAGTGTCAAGAAGTTCCTCAACCTGTTGGTCCTATTCCAACTTTTATTCGGTTAAATGTTGCTCAACTTCCATAGAAGGCCTTTAAATACCCAGTGAATCATATTCTTCCTCTTCCATAAAGTAGAGTACAGATCTTTGGTTCAGCAAAGAAAGAAGACTTGAAACTTCTCCGCAGATCTGTTTTCTCCTCCTTGCCTTAATAAATTTTTTTAAAAAGATTTTCTACTCTAAGAGAAAAGAGGTCGTAGTTGCAGAGGATAAAGACGATGAAAATTCAACCTTGGAAGAAGAACAAATCCTATCAATGACTTTCTCCTCCTTAGCACATGAGGTGCATTCTAAAATGATGGATATAGCCTGTGAAGCTTAACCACTTATTTACACCCTAAAATTACCGATTGACCGACAATAGTAGACCGATCGAGTTCAAGTTGCAAAAATCTTAGTCAGAGAGGCTGATTCTCCACAAGGAAAGTTAGTGGGTCCATAATGGTTGCAACTGTGAAGCACCCAACACTAATACTACTGTTGGATTGTGAACTAATCAAGGGATACGTGGCATTAAGCAGTTCTATAACCGCCAAAGATGGTGCAGTTAAAGAATTCTCAATGGTGACACCATCCTCACAAGTATAAAAGTCAGAATCAAAGAAGTAGGAGGGATCTCTCGATCAATCAAAAACCTGATGTTTTACTTATCTTTCCTTTTATTTACTGTATTTTTCTTTTCCTTAGTGCAATTTTCTCCCTGACCATTGCGGTCATTCTCTTAGTCAAGTTCTTCTTTTGATTTCTCTTTCAGTGGTATGTCTTTCTATTGTACCAATATTGAGATCAATAGAAATTTTTCGTTTCCTCTTTCAATTCCATTATTTGGTTTTGCGATTGTCCTTTTCTTCACACATTGCAATTTGGCCTTTAATTCAAAGTCCCAGGAGCAATTGAGGCAAGTGGAGAATCCACATCTCTTGGTAGAAGTCAGAAGTACAATCTTCTTCAAACTTTGAGTCTTGCAAACTTTGGCACGCCCGCACTCTCTATCACACGTTGTTCAATTACGGTTGACCGATCAGAACGTAGACCAATTGTTTGGGCGACCAGAAAAAGAGCCAAACACCACCTACCAAATACAACAAACTTTCCATAACCGTTCATAATCATTCATAACTGATTGTCCCTCGTGGTCACGTTCTCAAGGGCGGATGTGACGGTTGGAGACAATGTTGAAATTGGATTTGCATTTCTACTTTGCGACTTCTTCCTCATGGCGTTGTTAGGTAAGAGAAGAAAAGAAGCATTGATAGATCAGCGATGGTGCTCAGTATTTTTTTTAATCAACTTGGATTGCGGATACAAGCAGCTACTTAGGCCACCCATAGTCAGAATACCGTTGTTTTTGTTGGCTACTAATGAAGACTTTATAAGAATAAGTTCTTTAAACACAAATCAGCAACAATTGTTGCGATTTGCAAGGATGATAATGGTGTTGTGGTGATTTATTTTCATTAAATCATAGTCAAGCTAGACCAATATCAAACATTATGGCTTCTCAATGCTCATGTACAACAAGCTTTTACCCCTAGTTGGTGGCAACAAATAGAGGTTTGGTTATTGGCCAGAAAATAAACTAACGGCCATGCAAAAGATCAGCAGCAAGGCTAGTACGTAAATTGTGCCCCTTGTTAGTGGATTACGGCTTTTCGGTGCTCATTTACAAAGGGGTTTGCCCCTGGTTGAACACCTTTTTAGTGCCTGATTCAGGACTAGATTTCCTCACCGGCATTTCCTCTTCTTGGTAACATTACGATTCAATCCTGGTTGGTTTTCCACCGGGTGTGCCAAATTGTTTCCCTTAATTTCTTCGGTTTGGAGACCGTTGTTGGCTAAGGAAACCATTCTGATTTGCTTCAGACGATGATGGATTCTACCAGTGTCTTGGTAATCCAAGGACTTTTAAAATGCAAAGATTGCCAAGAAGAAGAAGAAGAAGAAATCAAATTGCATACTTGCAGAAACACAATTGTTGAAGTCTTTACAACTCTAATCCGGACTGATGAGGCTTACAACTTGGTATTTACACTTCCAATACTCTGCAACCAAATTGCTTACTTCCCAGAAATGAATTTGTTGAAGTCCTCACAACTCTGCCAGTCACAATCTGTTGAAGCCTGCAACTTGATGATAATGGATGTCTTTTGAAGCAATCCAAAAGACATATTGTTGGATGAATATCTACATTACACTACTCCTAAGATAAAAGATAAAGATTTATTGTGTTGATTTTTGGGTGCCTTCCTTTGTTTTGAATTTCTCTTTTATAAGGCATCCTTGGCAATGTTGGTGATTTATGTAGTTACCAGGTAGTTCCACAACTACCCACTTCTTTGAGAATTGATTATAATCACCTTGCTGACCGTTCATTGGTCACTGACCATTTTAGTTCATTGATCGTTTTCTGGCCGTTTTTGATAATTTATCATTTTTAGTTGTTGACTGTTTTTCGGTCATTGACTAACAATTCAGTCTTGACTGAAATAGATTTCAGCCTATTTCTTTATTGATCAAAATAGACCGCAAATTGAGTGTAAACAATGAGACAACTAGGATTCAACACAATAAAAGTCTACCTCCATTCATTCTCTTATGATCCTTAAATACATGTACAAATAGTTAAGGAACTGACCACTATCCTATAATTTCTCTACTTATCCGCTAATTAACTACATCTCTTATAATTACTCACACCACTCTCTCATAACTACTCACACCCACTTACCATAATACAACTCCCTTACACATTAAAATTACCAAATATTAATTCAAAGTCATTAACACAAAGCATCCCTTCCCCTATAGAAGTGTTGTCTTTGTCCTCAAGAACAATTCCAAAGGGAAGAGATAACTTTCCCATATGATTGGGGCTGTTTAATTCAAAGTAATTAACACGAAACATCCCTTCCCCTATAGAAGTGTTGTCCTTGTCCTCAAGGACAAACAGCCTTATTATCGGGTACCCAAGTCACGCACGACATCCTATTTTTTCTCTTTTGTTTCCTTCTCAAAGTGTAACTCTTCTCACAACTGATCCCAATATGAATGGGATTCTATCTCTGTAACCTGTATATATTTTTAGATTAAGTCAATGCAAAATCATGCAGGAAAGTATTCTGTAATCAGATTTACAAGCCTCAATCATATGGGAAAGTTCTCTTCCCCTTGGAATTGTTCTTGAAAAAACACATGAACTAAGAGGGTGGAAAAATATAACTCACCCTCACCTACCTTGCCAATCAATATTGACAAACCACCAAGTCTTGAAATCCCAAAAACAATATTTGTAGGAGCTTCACTAAGGGTCTTCTTAAATGTTGTTGCTACAAGTGAGCCACCACTTTACGCATATCTAGGAAGAGATTTCGGTTCACAGTTAACGCCATTGGAATGGGGAAGTTCAAGCTTGTCCGGTTTGGGAAGCACTGAAATGGAATGTGTGGCTGTGTTTTATACCCAAAAAAAAAAAAATTGGAATCTATGGCTGAAGTAGACTCATTTTGATCGTTGAAGCCAGCTTCCAACTGCTCAAGGCAGGTGAGCATCCCCCATAGTTTCTAGATGCCACCTTTGCCTCTGACCTAATTCTTTGTTCCTCTGCCATGTATGGCCAAGAAAAAAAAAAAGAGATAATAGGAAGAGAGACCGAAAATAGGGATTTGCTTTAAGAACGAAACAAGGGTGCCTGACTTATTGGGAGGTAGCTGACATCTTCTGACGATAATATCATGAGATACTTTAGAATTTAACACAATCAAGTCTACCTCCTTTCGTTCCCTTGTGATCTTTAAATACACATACAAATAGTTAAGGAACTAACTACTATTATAATTTCTCTATCGAACTGCTTTTCTCATGGTGGCAAAGAAAGACTAAGGTGGTTCCTCTCGCTAAACCATAGAGTGCCCTTCTCATAATCATATGCCAACAAATTTGGATGGAGCGCAACGGTATGACAATTTGAGAAGAAACCCATTGCAAGTGACGAAATTATGCCTTAGAGAAGTCATGGATTCTTTCCATCCAAATATGACATGGAATCAGCAAAACACCAGAATTCTATGCTCATTTAAAGACAGATTGTCCTTGATCTCCTTTTCCACCATTGTAGCAGTTCGAAAATAGAAGATGGAACATAATCCAAAATTCCGAAACATTCTTAAAAATAATGCCAAATAGCTTTCAAAAAAGTACATTCCAAAAACAAAACAAAAAAGTGTTCCACAGTTTTTACCTCACCAAAACACATTTCACATCTAGTTACGAAAGGATTACTTCTTCTCCTAACTAGATCATCCACAGATAACTTACCATGCACAAGTCTCCACCCAAAAAAAAACAATGTCTTGGCAGCAAAGATAACCATAGTATTTTTAAATTTCTCACACGAAGCTCTTCCTAAGTCGACTTAACTGTGAAAATCCCAGATGGAGTACATTGCCAAAAACAACAATCAATAGACATAACCAAAGGAATAGGTACTTTCCTTACCTCATCAAACTTCTAATTCAGGAACGCAGGTGATACATGAGAAGAGACCATTTCGAAGCGACACTAAAATCAGCAAACCCTAGACAATATTCCATAAAAAAAATTAAATAAATAAAATAAAAACTTGACTCAAGATCCGATGCAACTGAAATGGATTGGCTTCCAACTAGCAATCCTTCCAAAAAATAATCTTGGACCACTACCAACAGCCTAATTTTTATCCTCCCGGACAGCAGAGTGCTGTCTCCTCATATGGATGCGAAATGATGATTTAACCACCCCTTGGGTAGTGTGTTTGGGCAGAGTGGTTAAATCGTCATTTCACACCATGTGAGGGGACAGCACTCTGCTGTCCAGGCAGCGAACAACAGAGGATAATGATTCACCAACAGCCTTCCTTTTCTTATCACAAATGTAACTCCAGACTCTTTGAATTCCTAGCCATATTGACAATGTCTTATACGCAATTCTAATAGAGCCATTACCATCAAGGAATCTAGCTCTAATAAAGCAACTAAATGCTGATTCTTCATGCTTTATCTGCCAGGCCAGCTTACAACGTAGAGCTTTATTCACATCACGAAAATGACAATTACCTAGACCTCCTTTTGATTTTGGTTTACAAATCAAATCCCATTTCACCACAACGAATTTTCCAAATCCGACATCACCAGTCCACAAGAAATTAGGCCTCCAATTCTCCATGCATCTAATCAACAAGGCCACCAATACACTAATTTTATATAAGAATATAATATACTAATATAATATATTTCATACTATATATATATATATATATATATATCATACTATTATATAAGTGCACGAATGCATGCTTCGTGGCTACTTTTCACTTGACATTTTTATCCTTCTTTTTTTTTTATTAAATACCATTTCTTTCTTATTTCTTTCCTATCCTTTCTTTTTGTTTCTTTAGAATTGTTGGTACCCTTTGTATTCTTTTAATACTTAAATACTCTATAAAATTTATGATTCCCTTAATTATCTATCTCACGTCTCTCTTTCTTTTCCACTTTCTTTTTCCCTCTCTCAAATATTTTTATGATATGCATTCTCTCTTGATTCGTCAAGACTCCCCTTCTTCCTAGCGCCAATCTTATTTAGTTTCCTTATCTAAAAAAACTCCTAAAATTTTCCCAATCTATCTTTTATTTTGCTAGAAAATGCGAACAGAATCTTTTATTTTATAGATTCTCTCTCTTATTTCTCTATTGTGGAAAATCTTAATCCCTTTAATATCTCACACGATTCTCCCACCCCCTAATTATTCTCTTCTTTCTCTTGCTCACTCTGTCAATTCCCTCTTGTGCCTTTCCGGCTCTCTCCCTTTGTCGATTACCATCACCACCACCGCCGCGTTTCCATAGCTCTGGCTCTCCCAGACTTGTTAATCTCTTGAGAAGAAAATCGTGGGCTGGTGCTTAGCATTTCTGTTTGCATCTTCGCGTGAGTTTAAGGAGCACGGGCAATGGCACTGGCAAAATACAGTTTGCCTGTTTTCTGATTTTCTCTCAAATTCCCATGCTTGTATCTATATTTGTTCGATCCAAAATAAGTTTGATCTTCTATTCAAACTTTCTGTTCTTTTTTCTTGTACATCAGTGAGGCTGCAGTACTGGTTGTTTTGGTTCTTTCAAAAATCGAATCAATGGATGATAGGAGTAGACGCCATGGAGAATTTCAAAGTTTTAAAGAGGCACCGAGGATACCGCCAAGATTGTACAGAAAACCATCATCTTCTGGTACGTTTGCTTATTGCTTGATTGTTCAATTACTTCACTGAATGATGGGTTCTTGTAGATGTTGCGTCAGGAAATCGTCGGGCGGTCCTGCGAGTGCCATCACCTACAAGAGGACCAAGAAGTCACCAGAGAGAACCGGTGTGGTTCCGGCCTAGGGCTCTCCGATGGCAAAGTCAGATCTCCTGAGCAAATAGATGAATAGTGATTATTATAGCTGGGTTGAGGGTGTGAGATACCTCTTCTTTTATAGTGGTCTGTGGCGGAGTGGAGAGTCCCTAGTTGATGTGGAGTCTTCTTCGTGGGTGGAGGAGTCCTGAGTAGCAGGGCTCCTTCCTGGTTGGTTGTCTTCCCGTGAGACTTAGTATCCCAGTAGGGTTGTCCTTCTTGGTGGATAAATCCTTCTACGTGGTAGATATGGTCCCTGGTGCTTGAGTCCATCTGGATTACGTAAGTGGTAGGTGATGGCCCGGAGTCCTCGCGGTGGTGTATATCTTGTTAGCGACGTGGTGGTGATGTCATCCAGCTTGTACCTGCACCCTGTCAAGGTCTCAACACCTCAGTAGATGAGGCCTGAGAGGGAAAGATGTCCGGGTGGTCCTTGGCCCAAGGTGGGTGGTGCCCAGGGCGGCTAGAGCCCTGGTGGATGGCGCCCCAGGGGATGGCACCCAAGTGCGGGTGATGGTGCCCAAGGTGTAGCTGGTGTTTCGGGTGGATCTCCTGCTGTTAGTGTTTTGGTGGATCTCCTGTTGTTGGTGTCCGGGTGGATCTCCTATTGTTCAGGGACATGTGGCATCTTCTGATAGGTTGGGATGATTTGTGGTTCATCATTTGTCCCCCACTCTCTTGGAACAATGTGCTCAAGAGAGTTCTCTATACACTTGTATGTTACCCAGGGGGTTGGCGGCAAATAATCTCTCTCAGGGGGTGAGTCTGCAAATTGTTGGGTGAGGGAGAGGTTGTGGGTTCAAACCCCTCCTTTCACATCTTTTTACCTTTTTCTTTTCTTTTTTGTAGAGATATATATTCTTCTTTTTCTCATTCACTTTCTATTTCCTCTCCTTCTCTTGTCTTTTTCCTTCCACTTCTTTGTTTTTTTTGGCTCTTCTCCCCTACCTTATTTTTTGTCCCTCTCTTGGTGTGCCCCCCAAGTGTTTATCACATGTCCTCTCTCATGTCCTCCCTTGCCTATTAGCCTTAGGACTTGGTGTCTTGTGGCTTGCCTTGAGCTTGCCTTTGTGGTGTCTTCTCTGCTGGAGCTGTGCCTACGGTCTTTTCCCTAGGCTCGTGCTCTGACCACCACCCATGCTTGGGCCTTGGCTTTGGCCTACTCCGTCTACTCTTGGCCACAGCCTCGCTTGTGTCATCGCGCCCGCCTATCGTCGTCGTGCCACGTCTGCTTACCGTCGTCACGCCTGCCTTGGTGCATTAGGCCCGCCCAAGTCGTCACGTCTGCCTTGGTGCATCATGCCTGCCTGCCTGTCACGCCCACCTATTCGTCATGCCCGCCTGTCGCGCTCGTCTGTTCATCGTGCCCGACCTATCTCGCCTGCCTATTCATCGCGCCCGACCCGTCAAGCCTACCTGTCGTTGCGCCCATCTTCTCTAGGTCGGGTCACCGTCACGTCGCGCCCAGCCATCTTCTCTTTATCGCACCTGCCTTGGTCGTGTCCCTGTCTTGGCATTTGGCGCCTGCGGTTTGCGGTCCGCGTCTGTGTAGTGGTCAGTGGTTGGCCTTGTTTTGATCAGTGCCTTTGCGACGGTTGGCGCCTGGTAAGAGTCTATACTTTTTTTTTTTTTTTTTGTGATGATTTTCCCTGATCAGTTCACATGTTGGTGGTTGCAGATTGACATCCCTCTTCGGGCATTGGAGATTGTCGCTCCGAGTAAGTAGCTTGATCCTTCCTTCTTTATTCATGTCATCTCCCGAAGACTCAGATCTGGCCACGGCCCCGGTTGAGTATCCTGGGGAGTCTTTGTCTGGGTCTTCCTCCCCGGTGGGTACCGCCTCGTCATTGCCCTCTCCCCTGCTAGTGATGGGGAGGAGGAGGTTCCTAGAGGCTCCACCTCTGGTGTCAGTAGGGGTAGCAGGGTTCCCCGAGCCTCAATTGGGGATCCTTGCAGTACGTGGGCCCAGACTGCTAGTATCCTAACCGCCTCGAACTTAGTTTCTATCCGTCGCGAGTTTTATATCCCTCCTGAGATCGTTCTTCGTGTCCCTGATCCTGACGACCGCGCCTACTCCCATCCAGCGGACGAGGTCTGCCTCTACCGCATTTTCTTCACCTATGGTCTACGTCTTCCAGTCTCCCGCTTTGTGGAGTTGGTATTAGAGCATTGGTGCCTTACCCCTGGGCAGGTGGTGCCCAACTCTTGGCGGATTATTTTGGAGTATATGTGTTTTTTGCTGGGGCGGGGCGTGCAGCCACTGTTCCCCTATTTTTGTGCTTCTATGTTTTGAGGAAGGGGAACGGCGGGGGCCACCACTTCGCCCGTCGTGCTCCCAAGGGGGCTCTTGCTGTGTTTGATCCTATTGTGTAGATTACCGACTCGGTGAAGTGCTGGAGGGATCGCTTCTTCTTTGCCATGGTCCCCCGATGTGCATTGCGGTCTATCTGGGAGGCCATTGATCTCAAGAGGGTGAACTGCCTTCTTGCGTTGAGTGACTCTGAGTTTGACACCCTCGGGCAATGTCAGGGATGCGACCCGTTCGACGTTCATCAGTTGGATTCCGAGGCCTTCTTGTGCCTCTGGAAGTTGAGTCCTGGTAAGATTTTTCCTTTTTTGCTTGCACCCATGTTTATCTTCTACTTCACTAGCTGCCTGACTTATCCTGTGGTCTTGATTTGATGTTGTTATGCAGTGAGTATACGGCCGGACCTTAACGTTTACCGGTCCAGTATACGGAGGAAGGGCCTTTCGGTCGCTCCTCCTACGAGTGGTTCTGGTTTTGGAGCTGTTGGTGTCGGCGTTCCCCCGGTCCCTGCCCTTTCTTCTCTTGCGGTCACTGGGACCAAGCGGAAGGGTGGTCCGGATTCTTCCAATGTGATGAGGTCCGGCATGCGTGTCATCCTCCCACGCTCTTCTCCCCCTGTCGTTGCTGCTTCAGGGTCTCCTACTCTGCCTCCCATTGTTGCCCCCCTGGGGCCTTCTACTTTGCCCCCCTCTACGGGGAAGGGGGTGAGTTCTTCTTCGGTCGGCAAGGCTGTCGATCCGGCAGTCCCTTCGTTGCTGATGCTTTCCTTGGATCTTGAGGAGGGTGCGACTCTGTCTGGGCATGGCATGCCATGGGAGTGGTTGGATAAGGGGAGGCTCCCTGCTGAGAGTTCAGCCTTGTAGGGGCTTAGTGACGCGTTCCTGGCACAAACCCTTTATCATGACATGGCCTCTGTAAGTCCTACCTCTTATTTCCCTTGATCTTTCGTGCTTGTAGGTTTCCCTGTATACTCAATGGTTGTGTTGCTTATAGGTTCAGCACTGCGCTACAGAGGCGGTACTCTGTCTTGAGAGATGCGCTTTTCGGGAGGTTCAGTTGTCCCGCCGGCTGCAGGGTCTGGAGAGGGAGCTCCAGGGGCAGAAGGCGGCTCTAGAGGAGGATGTGGCTTGTGAGAGGAGCATGGCTGAGGAGCTCAGGGTGGCATCCGAGGGACTCAGGGTGGTGTCTGAGGAGCTCCGAGTGTCGTCTGTTGCAGCGGCTGAGAGTTCGACCAAAGTCCATGCTTTGGAGGAGGAGGTTCATGCGCTGAGGGAGAGTCGTGAGGTCGAGCTGTCCACGGCTGAGGAACGAGTTGTGGCTGAGTTCTGGGAGTCTCGGGCGATGTTAGACTTGTTCCACTAGAGTACCCAGGAGGTATATGACGAGGGTGTCCGAGATTTGGCGGTTCGCATCTTGGAGGAGACCCCTGGTTATGATTTCTCGAGATTCTCTGAGTTCGCCTCGGTGCTGTCTGCGTTGGTTTGAGTTCCTACTAAGGATGGTTTTGTGGCGTCCAGGGTGAGTGCGGTCTTGCCTGTGGGGAGCGCAGCCTTGCCTATGGAGAGCGCAGCTTTGCCTGGGGAGAGCGCGGTCCTACTTGAGGAGAGTGTGGCTCATCCCCCTGAGGGTGACATGATGTCTCCTACAAGGTCTGACGCGACTCCTCCCGTCGATGCCTCATGATTTTATATGTATTCTGAATAGTGAACCTTGGGGTGCTAAACTTGGTTGTAGTTATGACCTCGGTCGTTTGTAGTTGATGTGTTTTCCTTCTATTTTTCTCCTTGCTACGTAGGACCTTGATGATCTTCGGTCCCTGGCGGTCTGGGGACCCCGGTGGCCTTGTGCCTTATTGGTCACTGGACCTTGGTGGCGTATGGGCCTTGGTGGTCATTAGACCTGGGTGGCCTTGCGCCTTATTGGTTATTGGACCTTGGTGGCCTTACGCCTTAGTGGCCTACGGGCCTTAGTGGTCATCGGACCTAGGTGGCCTTGAGCTTTGGTCGCCTGCGGGCCTTAGTGGTCATCAGACCTGGGTGGTCTTTCGCCTTGGTGGTCATCGGACCTTGGTGGCCTGCGCCTTGGTGGCCTATGATGAGCACATTTATGTGTGAAATCTTAGGATATAAAGCATTCATTTTACCACATTGAACAGCGCTACTCGGGTACTTTTTATCATTTTTCAGGTTTAGGGGCATTTTGGTCAAACTGGAGAATACATGTCTAATTGGACCGCCAAACGCCAGATTACGAGGTTGAAGACTTCAGTCGGGTTAGCTTTCTAATGTGCAACATCGGAAGTCATTTGATTAGAGCCGATTCGAGTTTAGAAGAAGAAGAAGAGAGAAAAATCAAGCATAGGGACATAACGGTAATTTTGGAGAATCAAGAATCTTTCAAAAGATATCGGATAGGGCTCATATTGTCTGGAATTTAAAATGGTGTAACTTTAATTCTCGGGTTAGTTCCATCTGGACCTAGGATAAAAAGATATAGCCCAAAAACGATTCTTAATGAAGTTGGAATTTAGGATAAATAAATATAATAAAAAAAAAATGAGAAAAATATCTTTTCTCTCTAATCTTTCTCCTAACTCTCTCGGATTCTCTCGGATTGTATTTCTTTTATTTTGGTAAATTCGATTTCTATATCTTCTCTCTCCCACTTCCTCTTAAATTCCCTCATCTCTCCTATCTCCTTCCCATCTCCCTTTCACGAGCTCTCTCACCCATATAAAACCCATCTTGACCGCACTCCATTGCTCTCTCCCTTGATCCTTCATTTTTTCTTTTTCAGTTTTAATTTTCTATTCTAGAATGATAATAGCAGCAGATAGTGCCGTTCCTCTTCGTTATACCCGATCTTTCATCCTCTTCTTTTTATTTTTAGTTTTAGATCTTATGTAATTAGGTTATCATATGTAATTTTATTTTTTTAGAATCATTGTTAGGATAAATTTTATTTCCCCATCCCTTCGATCATATGTGTAATCTTCATTATACACTTTGGTAATTTGTTCTTCAATATTGGATGCGGCTTCAAGTGATGGGATTCAAGTGACGGAATCATCTTCATTGGAGTTATTCGAATCAGCTAAGTTCTTCTTCTTATAAATTTTAGTTTTAATAATTTCTATGTCTTTTTCTCCATCAATCCTTTCTTCCCTCTTCATTGCTTTCATGGCTAGCTAAACCTCTCCTTTTGGGAGTGGGTGAAACCATGAGAGAAGGAAGAATTGATGGCTAGCATTGTCTATGTGATTAATGGACATGATCAATATTGGACTTACGATGGATGACCGCCCACAGCTTGTATGTCATTCCAAGGGGAACTATATACATGTTCGTTAGCCGTATCCATTGTGACACCATTATGTTCATGTATTTTTTTTTTGTTTACATTGTATGTTGTATGAGCACTGTTTTCATAGGATATGTTAGCCGTATATGAGCCATGCCGCATATCTTATAGACTTAGGCCGTATGCATGCTTTGCCCTAATATGCTAGTCATTGATCGCCTAATTCTCATGGTGGAACTCATTCCCAAGTGACTTTCTTATTTTTAATTCATCCATTACCTTAGTGGTTGCCCTAGTTTCTATTTTTAATTTGTTATCTTTGGTAATTTAGTTGCTTCTATATTTGCTAGTTTCCATAATTGGTAGTTTCTATATATAGACTGTTTCCATATTTGGTAAGTTGTACACTTCGCGTTAATTAAAAGTGGAAATTTATTCAAGGTTGACCTCCTCGTGTTCGACCCGTAGCTACGATTGACCCGTACGCTTGCGGTTATTATTTTAAACTCAAACAAGTTTTTGGCGCCGTTGCCGGGGAGATTATTGACCACTTTATTTTTTTGATTTTTAAGTAATTCGAAGTGCTTTAGTTTCTTCTCTTTCTCCTCTTTCTCCTCTTTCTTTAAAAAAAAAAAAAAAAAAAGTTTTTGAAAACCTTTTCTTGTTACTCTTCTGTTTCAAATAGTGTGCGCCCAATCTAAAGTCCTTCATATGCCCAAACCCAGCCAATCTTGGTGCCCCTTGATTCGTTGGGTGGTTTGGATTGGCATGTGACTTATCTTTGGAGGTGACCACTCTTGATAACAGGAAAGCAACATAGTGAGAGTTTTGGAAACATAAACGTATAGTAGTCCTCCACCCTACATCAGAATCCATTTGGAGTCGCCCGTAGGTGGCTCGTGAAGACTATACGGGTTCCCTTACTGTCAACCTATATGGCAACCTTGCAGCTTTGGAACCATTGTTTCGATTTCTGAGGGATAGATGCATTATCTACCTTGGGCTCCCTCTTGTTTTTAGTATTTTTTTTTTTTCTAGTCTTTTATTTTTCTTTAAATTTTTTTTTTTATGGGAGACCTCAATTTGGGATAGGTGGTTAGTTTAGAATTATGGGAGATACACTTCCAAATAAGACTTTGGGGGAAAGATGGACCTATGCTAAGGCAACCATGATTTTGGAGGAAATGTTTAAACAAGTTAGGGAAGCCAAAAGTAGTGAGATAGAGAATAATTTTGCACCACCCCAGTACAATTTTGCTCCCCAACCCAACTATGGGCTTTCAGAAAATTTTGATTGGTTACATCCCCAAACAATCCATGTTATGGAAGGATACCCTAATCTGTATGGGGGTAACTATGGTGATGAGAATGTGAGTCTTCAATTTCAATACAATTCTTTTGGCACTTATAATCAGGGGTGGAGTGATCATCCCGATTTCTTGTGGGATCAATGGAATAACCAAGCTGGACCACCCAATTTCCAATATCATGGTCAGTTTGGTCCTCCAATGCCCAACCCTCCATTAAATCTTAACAGGCCACCTCTCCTTGAACCATATCACCAACCCCTTGAGTTTCAAAACATGGGTGAGGAGGCCAGACTGAATGAGCTTGAGAAATACATAGACCTTCTCACAACAAGCCAAAATACCATGGAGAAGCAACTCTATCAACTGATAACCATGGTGCAAGAGGGGAAACGGGTACATTACCTAGTCAGCTTGAACCACCCCATCCCCAGTTTAATGATATTGAAAGTCCACCACCCCAGTTTGAGGTTAATGAGAGTCATTCCCAACAAGCTGCTTTTCATGATGATTTATTTGTTGAGATTGAGTCTCCTCAGGATATTAGTGAAGCGAGATTTGATGAGCAACCTGGGGAAGTCCAACTTTTTCCTGAAATTTCTGATTTTAGTGGGCCTAGTGTTTTTATTGATTTAGAATCAGATTTTCATGATAACATAGAAACCCAGGAAATTCGATCTCCCCCTCTCTCTTTGGAAAACTTAGATAATTGTCATTTTGAGGATTTCATTGTCTCACATGTTGATTTGTCCAAACCTCCTAGGTTTGATGATTTTATTGAGGAGGACAATGTTAGTCATAATGCCTTTCAAGCATATTTCCATGATCTTTATTTGGCAAACCAAGTTATACAAAGAACGGATAGTTGTATTGCCAGGATTGATTTGAGTAAACCTCCAATTTTTTATGATTATTTAGATGAGATAATTCATAATCCTTTTTATACTTATTGTGATCCATTTTTGGTTGGTTTTTCAAAGAATGATAGGTGTTCTACATTGCAAATGGGAGAGAAGGGAAGGATTTATGGCTTGAGTTTTATTGCCTTCATTTTTCACTGTCCCATAAGGACAGATTTTTCTATTGGATATTTTTCAGTTGTGCTTAACTGCCGTATTATTTCTCGCTTTACTAAAATTCATGGTCGAGTGTTTTCTGGTTCTGAAGCTATTTCTCCATTTACTGGCCATGGATTGAGATTTCTATTGCTGCTCCTAGCACTTTTTGTAGAGCTCATGACTCTTCATGATCCTCTTTGTTGATTTTATCTGGTAAGCCCCTTCATCTCCTCCCTTGTCCTTATCTTTTTTCTTTTATGCATGCATTGAGGACATTGCATGAATTAAGTGTGGGGGGGATGTTGGGCTTAATTGGTGAATTTTGATTGTGGTAATAGTTTGGTTTTTTACATATGTCTCTTTGATTGCAAAACGAGAGAGAGAGGGAATTAGGTGTCCTAGCATGCGAAATAATAAAAAAATTCCTTTTCAAGGACGGTAATTGGTTTGTATTCGGTGAGAGGGATTGAATTGGAAAATATGAGCGTTATTTCATTTGATGGCTAGATTCTTCTATGTGTTTTATGGACTCTTTGATCTTTTGGCTAGTAGTTGAGACCAATTTGTTTGTGGCAAGGCAAGGCATGAAAGTGGAAGTGAAAAAAAAAAAAAAAAAAAAAAAAAAAAAAAACAAGGAACAGAAAGGAAAGTGGAATTCCTTGGGACTAGATAGGGCACTGTGCCTCATGAAGCAGGGTGACTTGATCGAAATTCCTTGAAAGGAAACTCAAAAAAAAAAAAAAAACTCTTGCATCAATGTCTCAATGTCTTATGGATATATGCAAAAAGCGAAGCTACCAAGTATTTGGGTGTACTGGTATATGCTCCACCATGTCATTCAGGGAACAGTAGTGGAGTAGAAAAAGAGTATGTTGTTGAGAAAGAAAAAAAAGCTTTTGCCTTAATGCCTGAAAAAGAAAGTATGGTCAAAAATACTCAAAGCCTAAGTCTTTGGTTCCATTGATATTATGAGTGGTTTGCTTGAAGGTGAGTAGTGTGCAGAAAATATAAGGAAATCCCTTAATCTTGATGCATGCTTATTACTTGAATTGATGTGGGGTGAAAAAATTCAAGTGTGGGAGAACCTTTGGCTCCTTGATCTTTAGTTGAACACTTTTTGGGATTATGTGCACTGTCCTACTTATGCCATGATTAAAATTTGCAGCATTTATTTACAATTAAATTTTGGGTGTATATTCACTGCAAACACCCACGAGACACAACTCGTCCACTAGGGGTAACCTAGGGGTTCAAAGGCTTGTTGCACATGCTAAGTGCAACCGTGATTCCTACGAAAGTGAGTTAGGATTTTCTGCATTCTAGATTAGTTTTTCTTTTGCTTTACTTGAGGACAAGTAACGTTCAAGTGTGGGGGAATCTGATGAGCACATTTATGTGTGAAATCTTAGGGCATAAAGCATACATTTTACCATATTGGACATAGTTACTCGGTGCTTTCTTATGCTTTTCAGGTTTTAGGTGAATTCTTGTGAAAATGGAGGAGATGATGCTAAGGAAATGTTTTTAAGGTGTTTAAAGATGTTAATGGCTTGGATGCATAGCCCATCGAGTCAGCTTCGCAACGGTTTAAACGGCACATGATTCCGAGTTGAAACGAAGAAGTTACGGCCATTTCCGTAACGAAGCACGAAAATGGTCTATAGGGGTTTATTTGTAATTATTGACAGTCGGCTGGGGACAAAGTGAATCAAAAGTTCAGATTGCAGGGGCCTTAACAGAATTATTAGAAGTTACATTTCTTGTACCCGAAAGATTCCATTTGGAGGGCTCTGGACAGTCCAACTTCAACTTGAGATATCTTGGGCTCCCGAACTCCAAATTGGACGAAATTTGGGTCTATTTTGGGTGATTTTTCGCAAGGAACACAATGGTGAGGCCTATATAAGCACCCCATGCTCCACGTTTTTTGAAGGACAGAATGGGTATTTTATTTATTCTTGAAGGAATCCTAGTCATCACCCTTACTCTCTCTCTCCTCCAACTTCTCAAGGGCACTTTTGGAATTCTACTTGGGATAGACTTATTTTGAAAGACATTCTCACCTATGGAAAGTTGAAAAATCAAAGATGCTTTGATTTTATTGCTTGGAGAAGATATCTACAAAGAAAAGGAAGCACTTGTTAATTGGAAGTTTACTTTTTAGAAATAGAAGTCTATGTAAACAATCTTCTTCTTCTTCTTCTTTCTATTTTTTTCTTTTTCTTAGGATTCAAGGCATTGTAAAGAGGAAGGAAAAGAGAATATTCTATTTTCTTAGGGAATATTTCTCCTACACTTCCCTCTTCTCCCTTCTCTTCTCTTCCCCTATAAATACCCCTTGCCCTTTGGGTTATAAAAAGGAGTTTTTTAGTTCAGTTTTTAGTTAGTTTCTAGTTCAATTTTAATTCAGTTTTTAGTGTAATTTTTAGTTCATTCACTTAGTAAAATTTCTTTTCTTCTTCTCCTTCTAAGTTGTGATTTTTGACTTTTATAAGTTCTATTTTGCTTTTTGATTTTTATTTAATGGTTGTAATAGGTTTAGTTTATGCTTTAATTTCAATTTAAGTCTTCAATTGGGTTGTAATTTCTTAATTCTAGTTTAGGTTTTAAGCCTTCTAATCTAAGTTCTTAAGTTGATGACAAGACTTGAAGATTTAGAAGAGGAGGCCATGGTAAGTTTATGTAAGTATTCAAGCTTTTCAATTACATTCATGCAAGCACATCTAGGTTTTACTATCTAAACTCTCAATCTCATTCTCCCTCTCCTCTATCTCTCTCTATCTTCTTCTTCTTCTCCCTCTATTTCTTTTATTTTTTTTTATATGGTTGTGGTATGTGGATGCACTTTTATTCCCTTATTTCTTTTTATGTGATTATGAAGTGTGGCTGTGTTTTTGTTATTCCTTTCAATTCGCTTTAGTTTGATAGGTTAGATGCTCATGTGTTAGGACACCAATTTAATCCCTTAATTTTGTTAGATGCTTATGAGTTAGGATGCATTAATTTTCATTAGTTTAATTAGTTTAATTTAACACTTTAATTTGGTTCACTTTGCATTACTTTTAAGTTAATTAAATAGAGTGGCGTATATCTCCTCGTGTTCGACCCGTAGCTACGATTGACCCGTTCCTCTTCGTTATACCCGATCTTTCATCCTCTTCTTTTTATTTTTAGTTTTTAGATCTTATGTAATTAGGTTATCATATGTAATTTTATTTTTTTAGAATCATTGTTAGGATAAATTTTATTTCCCCATCCCTTCGATCATATGTGTAATCTTCATTATACACTTTGGTAATTTGTTCTTCAATATTGGATGCGGCTTCAAGTGATGGGATTCAAGTGACGGAATCATCTTCATTGGAGTTATTCGAATCAGCTAAGTTCTTCTTCTTATAAATTTTAGTTTTAATAATTTCTATGTCTTTTTCTCCATCAATCCTTTCTTTCCTCTTCATTGCTTTCATGGCTAGCTAAACCTCTCCTTTTGGGAGTGGGTGAAACCATGAGAGAAGGAAGAATTGATGGCTAGCATTGTCTATGTGATTAATGGACATGATCAATATTGGACTTACGATGGATGACCGCCCTGACTTGTATGTCATTCCAAGGGGAACTATATACATGTTCGTTAGCCGTATCCATTGTGACACCATTATGTTCATGTATTTTTTTTTTGTTTACATTGTATGTTGTATGAGCACTGTTTTCATAGGATATGTTAGCCGTATATGAGCCATGCCGCATATCTTATAGACTTAGGCCGTATGCATGCTTTGCCCTAATATGCTAGTCATTGATCTGCCCTAATTCTCATGGTGGAACTCATTCCCAAGTGACTTTCTTATTTTTAATTCATCCATTACCTTAGTGGTTGCCCTAGTTTCTATTTTTAATTTGTTATCTTTGGTAATTTAGTTGCTTCTATATTTGCTAGTTTCCATAATTGGTAGTTTCTATATATAGACTGTTTCCATATTTGGTAAGTTGTACACTTCGCGTTAATTAAAAGTGGAAATTTATTCAAGGTTGACCTCCTCGTGTTCGACCCGTAGCTACGATTGACCCGTATGCTTGCGGTTATTATTTTAAACTCAAACAAGTTTTTGGCGCCGTTGCCGGGGAGGTGACGCTTGTTTTGTTTCCTATTTTAATTGATTCGTAGTGTTTTCAAAAAAAAAAAAAAAAAAAAATTTAAATTAAAAAAAAAAAAAAATCCAAAAAAAAAAAATAAAAAAGGCCTTTGAGGAGTGCTTTAATTTCGGATTATGGCTTTTGTATGCTTGTTTGGGTGAGGAATTCGAAGAACCGGATAGAACGAATTGAGATTCCAACCATGGTTGAGGAAGGAGAGAGGCAACCTATGACCCTTAGGGATCGCTTTTATCCCGCACGGGCTGCACAACCCTCATGCATTCGCTTACCCGCCGCCCAGGGAAACAATTATGAGCTTAAATCTAATTTCATTAGTATGTTGCCCCACTTTCATGGGGTAGCTAACGAAGATGCATATTTGTTTCTTAGGGAGTTTGAGGAGGTATGTGTGCTCATTAAGATGCAACAATTGACTGATGATGCGGTTAAGTTGAGATTCATCCCCTTTGCACTTAAGGATCAAGCTAAAAAGTGGCTCTATGGTTTGCCTAGAGACTCAATAACTACGTGGGATCAATTTACAGTTGTCTTCCTAAAGAAGTTCTTTCCCTTGCATAAGACCAATAGGATTAGGAATGACATTCTGCAGTTCAGACACAAGCCAAATGAATCCTTCTCCAAATTCATGGAGAGATTCAACAACCTTCTTCAAGAGTGTCCTCACCATGGCCTAGATACTTGGCATCTGTGCCAAATCATCTATGAGGGTATAGATTATCAAACCAAGCAGTTGGTGGAATCCATGTGCCCAACTGGATTCACATCATTCACCGATGAAAATCAAGCTTGGGAGTTTTTGGTTGACTTAGCGGACAAGACCAGAGAGTGGGAATCCACTCAAGAAAATGAAAACTCCGGTGAGGATTTTTGGTAGAGGGCGTAGCCAAAGAGGCTCGGTTGGACGAGTCTTATTACAAGACTAAAAGCCATAATGACCAAGGGACCTTCCCGATAAATCAGGTTTATCAGACCGCCCCTTTGTGTTGGATACCAATCCTCATCACATGTGATGGATGAGTGCCCTAATCGGTCTAGTGGGCATGGAATCTATGAGAGTGTGCATGTAATGAACAATCCTTATAGTGGAACCTATTATCCTGGGTGGAGAAATCACCCTAACTTCTCATGGAACCAAGGCCCCAATCAAGTTGGTTCATCTACATTCCAGCCTCCAATCCAAGGTCAGTTTGCTCCCCAGCAGATTAACCCTAGATTTGTCTCCCCTCCCAATAATCTAACCCCAATGATAAATCAGCAACCACCTAAATTTTTGAAAAATAGTGATGAGTCTACCAGGTTAAATTCCCTTGAGAAGAGTATGGAGCTCCTCATGAGCACATTCCTAACCAGCCAACATAACATGGAGAGGCAAATCTCTCAACTGGCCAATACTCTCCATGAAAGGGAAAAGGGTAAGGTGGCGAGTCAACCAGATCCGAACCCTGGGACCTCTATGCCCTATCCACCTCACACTCAGTTGAACTCTATCCATCAGAGTCCACACCACTCAGCACCCTCTAGTCAATGTAATGCCATATATGCTCTGAGGAGTGGATGTGAGAACCAACAAGAGGCTCCAATTCAACCAACTCCTTTAACTTCTGAGCCTCCTATTGATGCTGTGAATGTTCTCCATCCATCACCCATTGTAAGTGCCCCACATGACCCTCCCATAGTTGTGAATGACCAGCCCCCTGTCCAAGGTTCGTCTGATGAACCTATAATGATTAGTGAAGAGAAACATGAAGAGCCACCTGAGAAGAATTATGTCTCTAAGGCTCCATTTTCCAATAGGCTTAAAAGTAACAAGAATGATGCAATAACTGAAAAAGTTTTAAATGTCTTCAAAAGTGTGCAAGTTAACATCCCTCTTTTAGATGCTATTTCCCAGGTACCTACCTATGCAAAGGTCCTCAAGGACTTGTGTACTCGAGAAAAGAAAAATCAATGTACCTAAGAAAGTCTTTCGATTGCCAATGTGAGCTCCGTTCTGTCACAATGAGATAGTGGCTAAGTATAAGGATCCTGGTTGTCCAACTATCTCATGTATGATTGGTAACACTAGAATTGACCATGCCCTTCTTGATCTAGGAGCTAGTGTCAATTTATTGCCATATTCAATGTACCAACAATTAGGGTTAGGAGACCTTAAGCCTACATCTGTCACATTACAATTGGCAGATAGATCAGTCAAGACTCCCAAGGGAGTAATTGAGGATGTGTTATTAAAGGTTGGGGAATTTCTTTTTTTGTGGATTTTATAGTCCTAGATACCCAACCTGTGACCAATATCAAAGGTCAAATCCCAATTATCCTTGGTAGACCTTTCTTAGCTACTAGCAATGCTCTGATCAATTGTAGGAATGGTCTGATGAGGCTGTCTTTTGGGAATGCATCTCGTGATTTTAATGTCTTTCGATTGGGAAAGCAACCATGCTTAGATGAAGACGTGCATCTAATTTTTGAATCACCTGATTTGGTTACAACTGCTCTTAACACAGGTATTAATCAATGTCTAAAGGATTTGCCTCAATCCAAGTATGGGGGAGAGCCTTCTAAATTGTGGACCAAGCCACCACCTGTTGAGCCAGATGGTAATCTGTCTACTTCTCTTCCCAAGTCACCACCAGTGGAACCGCCTGAAAAGGAACAAGAGGTGTTGTCCCAACAACACAATGGAGGCTCTGTAATATTTGATCCAGGTAAGGGTACACACTCTACAATCTCTAGCACATCTTTTAATTCCTCTCTCATGCCACTTTCTTCACCACATTCTTACGAGGTCATGGATTTCCATGCACCTCCTTATTTTGAGCCACCATGATCATATCCGGTACGCCCCCTCTTCTTTGTCCTTATTTTTATTTTTATTTTTTCATGCATTGAGGACACTGCATCATTTAAGTATGGGGGGGATTTCATTGAATTGTAGTCTTTACTTTGGTTTGAGAGCGAGTGTATAGCCTCTTTAGTTTACTTTTCTGAAAGACTTTGAGAGCATCCAAAATACCCTACACTTTGAAGTAATAAAAAATTCCGCACTGAGGAGGGAATTGAAATATACCGATCAAAGGGATTTTAAATTCTTTGAAAGTACACTGTCTACTGAGAGAGTTGATTTTGTTAGTCATCCTGTTTACACGAGTTTTGGCTAGGTGTTAAGGTTGAACCATGATATACTTGCATGATATAGCTGATTGCCAAGAAAAAAAAAAATTTATTTACTCTTTGATCCAGTCTTGGCTTGTAGCCTATTTGGTTTGAGTAAGTAAGCCCGAGGGGTGTTTTACACCTAATTCCTTAAAGCTGTCTGGTTTGAGAGTAATTGGCCTAAAGCTCGCTACAAGAGCCACCTAGAAAGCTTAAGAAGTCAAGACATTGCACGGATTGGAGTAATGTGTGCTGAAAAAAAAAAAAAAAAGAAGTTTGAACTCATACTGCATCAATGTCTAAAGCCACAATATGGCAATCAAATGATATATGCACTGAGAATCTATTCCAACACTACTTAGTAACTTGGGTGTCTGGTGCAAGCCTTGCATGTCATTCAAGCCAATTGTAGTGGAGGGACATTTGAGTTCAATACTTGGAAAAATATGGCAAGTAAAATCAAAATGAAATTGAAATTGTGCATGTGTTTAAAGGTTCTACCAAGGTTCCGAGCTGAAATCTTTTGTAGCCTAGATGACCTACTCGATCTAATCTCAAGGAAAAACAGTGTGACTCACCCTACCCCAAACCTCTCTAAGTTAGATGTATGACAGTTCTACAACTCAGAGTGGGATAATAAAGTTCAAGTGTGGGGGAACATCTAGAAAATCTCAAAGTAAATTATCTTGGGGCTGCATTCTTTATCTTGGCCATAGTATGGATTTACAAATTAAATTTTGTGTGTATATTCACTGCAAACACTCACGAGACACAACTCGTCCACTAGGGGTAACCTAGGGGTTTAAAGGCTTGTTGCACGTGCTAAGTGCAACCGTGATTCCTACGAAAGTGAGTTAGGTTCTTTTTGTATTCTAGGTTAGTTTGTCTTTTTGCTTTACTCGAGGACGAGCAAAGTCTAAGTGTGGGGGAATCTGATGAGCACATTTATGTGTGAAATCTTAGGATATAAAGCATTCATTTTACCACATTGAACAGCGCTACTCGGGTACTTTTTATCATTTTTCAGGTTTAGGGGCATTTTGGTCAAAGTGGAGAATACATGTCTAATTGGACCGCCAACGCCGGATTACGAGGTTGAAGACTTGATCGGGTTAGCTTTCTAATGCGCAACATCGGAAGTCATTTGATTAGAGCCGATTCGAGTTTAGAAGAAGAAGAAGAGAGAAAAATCAAGCATAGGGACATAACGGTAATTTTGGAGAATCAAGAATCTTTCAAAAGATATCGGATATTGGGCTCATATTGTCTGGAATTTAAAATGGTGTAACTTTAATTCTCGGGTTAGTTCCATCTGGACCTAGGATAAAAAGATATAGCCCAAAAACGATTCTTAATGAAGTTGGAATTTAGGATAAATAAATATAATAAAAAAAAAATGAGAAAAATATCTTTTCTCTCTAATCTTTCTCCTAACTCTCTCGGATTCTCTCGGATTGTATTTCTTTTATTTTGGTAAATTCGATTTCTATATCTTCTCTCTCCCACTTCCTCTTAAATTCCCTCATCTCTCCTATCTCCTTCCCATCTCCCTTTCACGAGCTCTCTCCCCCATATAAAACCCATCTTGACCGCACTCCAGTTGCTCTCTCCCTTCAGTCCTTCGTTTTTTCTTTTTCAGTTTTAATTTTCTATTCTAGAATGATAATAGCAGCAGTAGTGCCGTTCCTCTTCGTTATACCCGATCTTTCATCCTCTTCTTTTTATTTTTAGTTTTTAGATCTTATGTAATTAGGTTATCATATGTAATTTTTTTTTTTTAGAATCATTGTTAGGATAAATTTTATTTCCCCATCCCTTCGATCATATGTGTAATCTTCATTATACACTTTGGTAATTTGTTCTTCAATATTGGATGCGGCTTCAAGTGATGGGATTCAAGTGACGGAATCATCTTCATTGGAGTTATTCGAATCAGCTAAGTTCTTCTTCTTATAAATTTTAGTTTTAATAATTTCTATGTCTTTTTCTCCATCAATCCTTTCTTCCCTCTTCATTGCTTTCATGGCTAGCTAAACCTCTCCTTTTGGGAGTGGGTGAAACCATGAGAGAAGGAAGAATTGATGGCTAGCATTGTCTATGTGATTAATGGACATGATCAATATTGGACTTACGATGGATGACCGCCCACAGCTTGTATGTCATTCCAAGGGGAACTATATACCATGTTCGTTAGCCGTATCCATTGTGACACCATTATGTTCATGTATTTTTTTTTTGTTTACATTGTATGTTGTATGAGCACTGTTTTCATAGGATATGTTAGCCGTATATGAGCCATGCCGCATATCTTATAGACTTAGGCCGTATGCATGCTTTGCCCTAATATGCTAGTCATTGATCTGCCCTAATTCTCATGGTGGAACTCATTCCCAAGTGACTTTCTTATTTTTAATTCATCCATTACCTTAGTGGTTGCCCTAGTTTCTATTTTTAATTTGTTATCTTTGGTAATTTAGTTGCTTCTATATTTGCTAGTTTCCATAATTGGTAGTTTCTATATATAGACTGTTTCCATATTTGGTAAGTTGTACACTTCGCGTTAATTAAAAGTGGAAATTTATTCAAGGTTGACCTCCTCGTGTTCGACCCGTAGCTACGATTGACCCGTACGCTTGCGGTTATTATTTTAAACTCAAACAGCCTACGAGCCTTAGTGGTCATCGAACCTGGGTGGCCTTGCGCCTTGGTGGCCTACGGGCCTTGGTGGTCATCGGACCTAGGTGGTCGATGGGTTTTGATGGTCATCGGACCTAGGTGGCCTACGGGCCTTGATGGTCATCGGACCTAGGTGGCCTTGCGCCTTGGTGGTCATCGGACCTTGGTGGTAGTCGACCAACGGGCAGGAGTAGGGAAGCGTATCCCAATTTCCAAATATAAATTTCAAATTAAAATTTCAAATAACTCTTGAAAATCCAATTCTCTGTGTATCATGGTGATGCCAACTCGCATCGATACTTGGCCGACTAGCGACTCGCTACTCCTACTTGGTTGATGCGACTCATATTCTGTGCTAGTGTTTCTCTCACTGATAGTACTTCTTCAGGTGTTCTGAGTTCCAAGTGCGCTCTATCTTCTTGCCCCCCTGAGTCTTCAAGCGATAGGTCCCTGGACTTATCTGCTTGGAGACTATGTAAGGTCCTTCCCAGTTGGCTGATAACTTGCCTTCTTTCCTTAGCTGGGAAGCACTGGCCCTTCTCAGGACCAGGTCTCCTTGGTGGAATAGCCTCTCTCTAACCCTGGTGTTGTAGTATTTGGCGGTTCATTGCTGGTAGGCTACATTTCTTAGGAGTGCATTCTCCCGGACTTCATCGATGAAGTCCAGGTTCGCCCATAGTCCATCAACATAGGTATGCTCGTTGAAGTGTAGGACTCGATGGGACATAGCGAGGACCTCGACTGGTGCCAGTGCCTCCATGCCATATGCCAGGCGGAATGGGCTCTCCCCTGTGGGTGTCCTGACTGTGGTCCGGTACGCCCACAGTACACTTGGTAGTTCCTCAACCCACCTCCCCTTAGCTCCCTCTAGCCTCTTCTTGACCCCTTCTAGTAATGTTCTGTTGGTCACCTCCACCTGACCATTGGCTTGTGGGTA